>NW_003852405.1:26816656-26817501 GCF_000181295.1 Otolemur garnettii
CTTGTCCACATTGGCCTCAAATTATATCAAAATAGAGCCATTTAATAATCCAGGTCAATAGTAATCTCTTGCTCTAGTAAGTCATACTGTGTCAAGCCTTTGCTGGGTGCCATTATCAGGGCAGAGTAGATGTTGTTTTATTGAAAAGGGCCCCCTCAGAGCATTTGCAATTTTTGTCCTATGGAAATGATGGAGGAGACCTCTGCTGACCTCTGCTGCTCCTTTAATCAGCAACAGAATCATCAGTTAACTAGGACTGTCGCTAGAGTCCTAGAAATGGGGCAATGTAATCTTTTCTTACTATTGCCTATGGGAAAATTACTTTCGACATACGTGCTTTAAAGTTGCTCACTTTTCAAGGAATATCCCTTTAGCTAACATTAATCAGTACACATATCACCTCTTCCAGAGATGGTTACATTTTGACCTACTTGACTTAAACTGATCTACATTGTTATTTACTTTTATGCTAAGGGGGGGCTGTGAAAGTTTTTGTAAGAATACTTTTTACAATGTGTTACCTCATCCCTGTTACTCCCTTGGCTGTTGGTCTCTTAAGATTAGAGAACATGTATCTTGATAAACTCAGTGCCCAGAATAGTGACCAGCATTCACTAATAATGGCATTCCTAGATTCCATAGGATCTAAGAAAGAGTGTCTGGTCACCTACCAATATCTGTTTGTTGAGTAAGTTTCTTAACATCCAGTATACCATACTTTTATGATAGTAGTGATGCTAACTTTTTGCATATTAACCAATATAATCCTCAGAACCATCCAAATAGGTAGCACTAGTATTTTCCCCATTTTACATATGAGTAACTAAATACAGGAGGAAGCAACC
>NW_003852405.1:26818767-26820071 GCF_000181295.1 Otolemur garnettii
GAAGTGTAGTTGAGACCTATAGGCTTGCCTGAATTCTCTGTTTAGGGTCTCACCGGGTCAGATCAGGATGTCAGCCAGCCGCCTTCCAAGGCTCTATCTCCTCACCCTGTGGGTTGTCAGAAACCAGTGCCTTCTGATTGTAGACTGAGGTCCTGGTTTTCTTGTGGGCCATCAGTTAGGGGATGGTTTTATCATCCAGAGGAGGCTGCTGTCATGTTCCTCTGGTGCCAGTCATGCATTGATGTAACCCCTCCATCTCACCAGTAAGAAATTCACCTTGTATCTAGTCCCTCTCACCCTGTAAATATCTCCAACTTCTGCTAACAGCGAATGGAAACTCAGTGCCTGTAAAAGATTCCCCCATTGCCTGATTGGGGTAAACCCACCCAGATCTTAAGGTTAACTGACATGGGACTCTAAAGACATATGAAAAATCCCACTACCACCTCATAGATCAATATTTGATTGAACAACCAGGGAACTTAGATTTTAGGGGGGGTCTTTAGAATTCCCCTTACTGCATTTCATCATCTGGCCCCCAAATATTTCATATCCATCTAAAACGTGAAACGTATTTACCTCATCCCAATGTCTTCAAAAGTCTGATACCATGACAGCCTTAGCTCAGATCCCAAAAATTTAATCTAAATCTTATCAGCTTGAAACCCTAAAATCTCACCTTAATTTGATTAGCATGCCTCCTGACGAAAAATTCCTCTCTGTCTCTAGACCATTAAAGAGACAAGTTAACAGACCTCGATACCCTCTGTGTAAAATGGTGGGACAGGTATAAATTATAAACATGCCTGCTCTGTTTTTGACTTCCAATCAGATGGCTAAGGGACAACAGTCTTTAGCCTTGTGGATGCCTTCTAGTTTGATTGAGATCTACAAGGCCTATTTTTAACCTCAAATGGGAGGTTAAATACTGTGTCCTCTGATATTCTTACAGCTTTGGCAAATGAATGGACGTGTGCACTCTCAGCCTGTTTTCCATGTTAGAGTTTCAGCAGCCATATCTGAATGTTAGCACCCTTTCTCACTTCAATGGGCTTATCATTTTTCGAATTCAAATTTCACAGACCCATACACTGCTTAACAGTCTCTCGCTCAATATTTTGGTCACTTCTCACATGTTACTAATGGCATGAAAGTAAGAATATTCTAGGCAACATCCTCACACTTCCCTTGGAAGTACCCTCTGATACACATTCAAGTATATTGATGTAAATATTTCAAATTGTATATAAAACCAGCACATTGTACCCCATGATTGCATTAATGTACACAGCTATGATTTAATA
>NW_003852405.1:26820091-26820738 GCF_000181295.1 Otolemur garnettii
TTGCTTTTTCCAGGATTGGATTTTGCTAACATATGACCTCTACATAAAATGTAGGAAATTATCTTCCTCATTTTCTAATAACATGTTCCTCACTTCTTTCTGAGCCCTTAGTGAGCTCTTCAATCCTAGTTTTCTACTAAAAGTCTGTTCGTGGATATTCAGGCTTGCATGAAGGTGATGTAAGATTTCTTAAAAATTCCCATAACTTCTTTCTGAGTCTTTTAATACCCATGGCTCTATTAAACTCTGTCTAAGGCCACCAGAATTTTTATTGTGTTTTCTATTTTAATTTGTTTTCTTATGCATGTATTTGATTTCAAGACATAAATGTTGAGTTCTAGGTTAACCCTCACGCCATCATTTTTAGTTTGGATCACAAATTTAAACCCCCTTTTAAAGCAAAGACCAAACTATGTCTCCCTTCTTAAGAATTATAGACTCTGATATTTTCCAGAGAGATTTTTTTTAACACCCTGAGATACTATAAACACTTAAGTTTCCAGTTTTGTCTTCTACCGCGACTGAAGAACAAATTTGTAGGTCATGCCGCATTATCCAAATGCCTTGCAGACTCGCCATATACTAGCCAGTGAAGCAAAATAAAAATCCCTCTATTTAACATTTAAGGGTTATAACATTACTGTTTG
>NW_003852405.1:26820989-26878097 GCF_000181295.1 Otolemur garnettii
AACTGTAATTCTGCCTGTTAGACATACTACTGTTTCAGTGAACATTCTCTGAAAAGACCACAAAGAAAATTGTTACCGCATGAATTTATGGCACTAACTATGGCTTAATGCTATGTGGGAACTTTCCATAGCTAAAACGTGAGGAGTTCAGAGTGTCATATGTCCATGCGTGTGGCTCCTTGGGATCTCTCAGAAGCAAATAACCTGATTTGCAATTTCCTCTCGGTGGTAGTAAGTCTGATGGCTTTCCAAATAATCTTAATGTGTTATTAATTTCAATGTGACATATATACAGTTTTTATTCTGATGTACTTCCTATTATAGAGGATAAACAGGTAAAGTAAAAGGCATGTGTGTATTTAATATACTATTCTTTGATCTTTTGCATATTAAATAAATAACTATGACCTACCTATCACAGATTAATATAAGCAGTATAGTGATAAAGAGTAAAATTTGCATGACCTAAAGTCCAACGTAAGAGGTTAAGTACTTCCTTGCTTCTCAATAACTGTCTGACTTACAGCAAATGCCAAGTATCACAATGCCCAGATACAACATAGCTCCACAGCCCTTGTGGGACTATCTTTAAAATGAAAATAATGTTAATAGCTGCTTCATAGAATTTTTCTAGAATTTATGTAGTAGTAGTAAGACAAAAGTGAATATTAACTTAAAAATGAATATAAATTACTGAGAAGTGTAGCTAGCATTTGGTAAAAAAAAATCAATAATTATTCATTGCTATTATAATGGTTTACACATATATTTATAATTTATCCATTTTAGATCATTTACTTTTTTTTTTTTTGAGACAGAGTCTTTCTCTGTTGCCCCAGGCTACAGTGCCATGGAGTCAGCCTAGCTCATAGAAACATCAAACTCCTGGGTTCAAATGATCCTCAGCCTCCTGAGTAGCTGTGGTGCCCACCACAATGCCCAGATACTTTTCTAATTTTAGTAGAGGCCTTGCTGTTGTTCAGGTAGGTCTTGAACTCCTGAGCTCAAGCAAATCTCCCACCTCATCTTCCCAGAGTGCTGGGATTACAGATATGAGCTATGTGCCTGGTCTATAGTTTACAATCAGGGGTCCTCAAACTTTTTAAACAGGGGGCCAGTTCACTGTCCCTTAGACCGTTGGAGGGCCGGACTGCGGGCCCCGGGACGAGTCGGCTGCTAAGCAGGACAGGCAGCGGCGGCAAAAACACCTGGCAGGCTGGATAAATGTCCTAGGCTGGCTGCATGTGGCCCACGGGCCGTAGTTTGAGGATGCCTGGTTGAAAATGTTTAACAATAAGTTAGGCAGCACAAATACTTTATTATTTTAAGTGTAGGACATTAGGGCTTAAAAACTGAGGTCAATTGTATATCACATAGTAGGAAGGACTGCAGATCAAATGCCTCGTTTATGATATTAAGAACCATGATGAGGACAAATAAACTATTTAATTAAAAATGATTTCTGAAAAAATGTATATCACAAAATAAACTTACAACCTGAAAATCTCAATCTGTACTTTCTTTGAATGTTCAGTTCATAAGAATTATGCATACAAATTATAAATTGTACCAGTTAATAATTTCAAATTTATTCAACTTGTATGTTAGTGTTTGGACAAGTTTCTGAGAGTTCTGGATTGGTAGATTTCAGCTCCTCCCGGTGATGGCTTTGAACTTTGGCTCTGCTAGTTACAAGTAGTAAGTGTGCGTGGGAAATGCTTGTAAAACTAAGCAAAGTTGAGTTGCTGAGCTCCGAGTAAGTGATTAGTAGCAACAACTATTGCTATCAGAGTATGTCAATTATCGATGAAGAGAATTCATTGATTCCTGTCTAGGTTTCTATGACCAAAGTAAATTTTACATTTAATGAGCATTATTCAATAGAGTAAATGTTTTCATATCACATGGGAAGTGCAATTATTTCACAATGACATTTCTTGGAATATAAATAACATATATTTATGGAAAACACCATCTCTAAGCCTTACTCCCTACAACTATAATTTTTTTACATCTTAAAATTTGGAATCTCCCTCTAACTCAGGGCAAACTCATTAATTCCTGGCTCCAATCAAAAGTGTCCTCTGCTTAGAACTAACTGGATACCCCTGCTTGAGCCCTGAAATTCAAGGTTACAATGAGCTATTACTGCATTGTGGCACTCAAGGGTGGGTGACAGAGAAAATCCTACCTTAAAAAAAGAAGAAAAGAATATGTCTAGTATCTCTTTAACTCCCTTTTTTCTGAGGTAAATGTCTTTAATGTCTTCAGGTATTTCTTATGTGACGTGTTTTGGGGAACTGTCCAGGACGTTTACTATTTTTCTGAAAGTGCTTTCATTTAATTGTCTATAAGAGTTCTGTACTCACTTGCCAGCCTCAAAGCTGAGGGTCTGGGAACAGCTGGGAACAGCTTCCTAATATTTTCTGATTTCTAAGTAGCAGGAGCAACTTTCTGAGTTCAGCATAGGATTTAAGGAAGCGTCACTGAAATGAGAGTGGCATAGACCCCAACATTTCCCTTTTCCAGTCTGATCATGGCTTCAGTAAACCCCAGAATTCTTGGAATGTCTCACTTATTTGTTTTCTTCCGCTGAACCCTAAATTAGGTTGTTTAATGTATGTTGTTTTTGAATCATAGTGCCCAGTGGTCAACACATTGAGTGTAAGCACGGTTACTCAACTTAATTTTTACTTGACTTCCTTTAGAAAATCACCATTTACATACAAATTATTGAAACAATGATGAGAGCACATATTTTTAAAGTTTAACCAGAGAAAAAATTTTAAGACTAACATCTTATTACATGTAAATTAACTTAATACATTATTGAAGACCAGTTAGTTTCTGGAAATTGTGAACATGATGGTTACTAAAATACATGGTTTTTTAAAATTTTTATGCCCTCATGTTTTCACATACTCCTCACTCTACAAAAAAAGAAATAAGTAAATTGGGGACAAATTTTGCCTTTCTGATTAGGATTGCATTTCTTTTTTATAAAGTGGTCTCAAGACTATTTCTTTTAATTCATAGACTATTTCTCAGAGAAGTTTTAGACATACACAGATATTGAACTCAAATCTAGACAGTTCCTACATACAACCCTCATTTATTATTAATATTTACATTTTGCATTAACGTAGTACATTTTATTTTTACTAAAATGATGTCAGTACACCATCCAATTCATGCCCAGATAAGAGAAAAACTCAACTCAGTGCATGTTCCCATCTTCTCTAGTTGGGTAACACTGGAGCAGTGCCCCTTGTTGTGGGAGCTGACAGGTTGTGAGAGCATTCTTTTCTTTCTGGCTTTCAACCCAGTTCATAATTACACTCAACATTCCGTTTCGATCAGTACTCAGGTTTAAGATCCAAAAGAATCTGGGTTCAGAGACACTTGGGCCTCCTGGCTCATATGCAGACAAAAAGTAGTTTCCAGAGAGTGGGAGCCTCTTTAGAGACATTTCATTTGCTAAAAGTTTAATCAGCTTTTGTGGCCTGGTTTCGGGAACCAACACTCTTGGCATGACTTTTATAGAGAGGATATTTTGAGATTGAAAAGCCAGACACCAAAAACCATTTCCTATTTACAAAGGAAAATATTTGGATTGACAGATTTTTAAATTGGATATTGTAAATTTGACTGAAATGACACTTCTCTGTGTTAAGCAGGGGACTGACTTGCTTAGTTTATGGTCCCAAGTAGAACTCTTTCACGTTCAGCTAACCCTGATTTTAGCGGGGATAGAACAGTTGCGGGTATAACAAAAATTACTGGAACATTCAACGGACAAGAACAGGAACCAAAAATTTGATTATTTTCTCAAACATACCTACTTAAGAAACTTTAATCCTGTATATTTAGTCTTGCTTCACAGAAATTCTTTCAGACCTACCTTACGGTTGATTTTCCTCTGCTCCTGAGGAATCCTTTTGCTACTTTTCCTACCTATGCTGAGTCTGAGATTTGTACATGAACCTGACTTCACAAGGAGTTGACTATCAGTAGGGGAGGGTAGAATTGGGCCTATAATGGGTATTGAAATAAAGAGAATAACGAATTGAAAACCTGTGTACCTAACTGTGTTTCCCATTTCTGACTCAAAATGCTGCTTCAATGAAAGCCAATTTTCTTTTTTTACGAACTGAACTCATAATTAGGAACTTGAATTATAATAGTCATATAAATGGTAGTTATAATACAGACATATTACATTTGATTAGATTTTGCATGAAGGAAATGTTCCTTTGTATTAACTGGGCATTTAATTCCAACTCCACAGAAGGTAACTTGAAATTGCAGCCTGCAGACTCTGCCCTGCTCCAACAGTCCGGCTCAGTCACGGCAGCCCACAGAGCGACAGGGCCAGCCGCTGCAGGTTTTTGGACTATAATTGTCATTTCACTTTTTCTTGGTTTCATCTTAAATTCTTTTTAATGGTGTGCCTGCATTGTCCATGGCATAAATCTAGGAGCAGTATTTGCATTTAGAAGGCTATAAAACACACTGTTCCTTCGGGTGTACTAAGGAGGGTACCATATACCAACTCATATAAATCAAGATAAGAATACTAAAAGCAAAGCACTTTGATTAGGTACTAAATTCAAAACATTACAAGATTGTGGTCTAACAGCCACCGGGAACTTCAGTCCTCCTGCGTGTGTAGCACTATCTTGGGTGGAAAATGAAAATGACAGTTTTAAGAGATAAAGGCAATCTTGTTCTTATTCAGCTGTAGGGTTCTTGCCCGTTTATCTGGGTTACGAGGTGCAATGTAATATTATATACACATCTACTATAAACATTCAGACTTTTACAGACATGTCAAAAGGGTACCACTTGATGTGAAATAAAATGAATTACAACCTTGTAAAAAGTTCCACGATTTACTCTACCCTGGCTACACTCTTTGGTACCCTTCTGCCATCTTCAATCCGCAGGGGAAATTGAAGAGAAGGAACTATATAAAATTTGCTTTCAGAGCTATCAGAGTATAATAATTTTCCAATATCAGGGATCAAAATCCGCATGGGCTCTTATTACAAAATAATATCATCACAATTTACATATTACAGATGAATGAATTCTCAGAGGATTTTCAAGCTTCCAATTACTTATCTCTATGCAGTATTCTTTCCAGAAGTCTTCCATATACTAGTACTGAATTTACCACAGAAATAATTTTTTTTTTTTATTTTAAATGGCATCATGAATTTGTAATTTCTTTTCCTTTGTAAAACAGGTACAAATTAAAACGCATCTCTGATGTAGATCAGGAGGCTTCCTTTTTCTACTAGGTCTTCCCTTTAAAGCTCACATTTCTTTTCTTGTCTTCTATTCTGTCAGTGACACTAATGCAGGCCTGATTTTTTTTTTTTTTTAATGTGTAGGAGATGTTTGGCAAGTAATAGCATTCCTTTCCTATCAAGTTTTACAGCTTTTATATAGCCAGCATAACCCATTTAAACTCACATTCATTCTATACGTCCTTGCTGTTAGTGATATTTCTTCTTTGTATGCTCTCTTATAATTAGGAAGAAGGCCCCGAAGGGCCCAATTAGCTAACATGTGAATGTAATTATAACTCTTGACTTTTTTTTCCCCCCTTGTATGTATGTCTGTGTAATATATAGCATAACCTACTTGCAAGAAAATTCCAGCCAGGAATAAATTACATATTGAGCTTTAAGCTAATTCATGGCAAACACTCATCAGGGTTGCCTAAGAGACACTGTTTCCTTTCACTTATATTAAGGCTAATAGAGATATGGGAGACACCTTATGTAGCGAGCTTCCCCTCCCATTTGAAAATTAAGCTCAGGATGCAAACCTGCGGTCAGTCAGTCCTGTGTCTGTCATCTGATTAGCAGGTCACTCCAGCTTTGCGACCGGTCTTAAGGGGCTAAAGATGTGTGATCAGCCAAGACTGTTTTAAAGAAGAAAGCACATAGCTACAGCAGTGAAAGCCTAAACAAGACTTGAGTGTTTCATAGTTTAATTCTAAGATCTAATTTTCCCAGTTGTCCTATGAGAAGTTCTGAAATGGTTGTCACAGGCCCTGACAGAGGCCACTCAGAGAAGTCTCCTCTCTCATGTATAAGAGCTGCTTTCTTTTCTTGGGTCATTTAATGTTGTCAGTACATACAACTCTCTATAGAACACATTTCTCTTAATGACATTAGGTATTTTCAATGCATTTAGCAAGTAGAAGGGATTTTTAGCTTCAGTTCACATTTAACACACAAATGGATGACTAAACAAATGTTTATATAAGATCTTTGTTTTTATAACCTGTCTTTGATGGATAACTTATGCTGATGTTATCATCTTGTACCAGCGCCAACAGTACCTACAACTATACAGGTTATTCACTGCAGTTAATCCAGGAAGTGCATTTCAAAGAGACTCTGATAATAACAGTGCCCTCTAGAGGTCCAAAATGTGATTCGAATTCTATTGAGCTTGCTTTCTGTGAGTCTTCTTTTGTCTTTATTCTCAATTTGAATTAACTATACTAATCTCTCACTATCTAAGCTTGTTTGTTTACATGTTACTCTTATTTTGGCTGCCTGAAATGGATTATAATGATAATGGCTAATAAGAGCCAACATTATTTAATCGTGTTATCACATTTAATCCTCCAAATGACTCTCTGAACCAGATTTTATTACTACTCCTGTTTTACAAGGAGAAAATAAAAGCCTTCAAGAATATGGGTATCAAATTGTGGAGCAGAGACTTTTGACCCAGGTCTTTCTGACTCAAAAGATAAGAGACTTCTACCATCATTTATTTCGCTGTAAAACTGCTTTTATGTACTGAACAACTGCTATGCATAAATTGGGTCTTTTGTTATTATTATTAAACTAGATATTATCTCTTTGGGCCTTAACCATCCCCTTATCTCCTTTCTTGTCTGCTTGGAACCTCTTCCTCCTGTCTTTTACCACTCAAATTTCCTATCTGTCTTACTTTACCAGCCCATAGTTGGGCATATTTTAATAAGTGAAGCTTTCACAGAGGCAAAATACTTAGACAATTTAGGCCCAATCTGCCCAGTGAAAGATTTATATCTTAACTACGTCAGCATTTATTTTTCCCTAAAACGATACCTGTAACCCCAGGAAATGTGGATCAGTATTAATGAATTAAATCTATAGTATATTCATATAAACTTTTACTTTAGCTCAGAAATGGTTACTTATATTAATGCTTGTTTCCTTGCTATTCTGTCTGAGCGATGTACCTTCTAGAAATTTACAAACATTTCACTCGATGCTACTACCAATATCAAAGGGTGTTATCTATTCCGTAGAGGCTTCTCTTGGGCCCTCTAGCTATGTCAAGTGAGATGAGGATATGGAAAAGTCAATAGAGGTCTTAGAGTGCTAAGGAACATAACAACTGAAATAAGCAAAGAGAACATGAGGACAATGGAAAGAAAATATTAGTGACGTATTAAGGCCAACCACTAAAAATAAGTTCTAAGAAATAAGACTTGCTAACCAATTTAATAGGAAAAAAATGACTTGTTCTCATGAAAATACCTTTAGGTACAACTTAACTTGATATTAAAATCAATGTAACCAACATTTACTAAACAATGAAAAATATCAAAAATTACGACAGGCTCTGCTATAGGTAAAATAGTAAGAGATTAAAAAAATACTATGTGTTTTTAGATATGTGTAAGAAATATTTACGAAATTCAACTTCCTAATGGGGATAGTAAGTACTGAGAGGCCATAGAAAAGAGAAACTAACATGGCTATTAATTGTAGACCTTTGACACAATTTTATTTCCTTTGAAATTGTGTATATTCTGTCAGGTAGAGAAACGTGACTGTAATTCTGTGGGCTGCTATATACTATTTTTATGATGTACTGTGTAATATCTTATTGTTTTAATATTAATTTTGACTATTTCATTTTCTTTTTTTATTGTTTGGGAATCTCTACATGTCAATTCTAGAGCAAGATGAATAGCTATTTGCATACCTCTTGAACCTTTATCTGGTGTATTAGTCGGCTTGGGTAGACACAACAGAAAAGCACAGAGTGGGTGGCTTGAACAATAGAAATCTATGCTCTTAAAGTTCTGACGCCTAGAAGTCCAAGATCAAGGTGCCGTTAGGATTGGCGTCTCCTGAGGACTCTCTTCCTGGCTTGGATATGACTGTTTTCTTGTTGTGTCTTCACATGGCTTTTGCTTCTGAGTGTATAGAAAGAGAGAAGACTTCTGGTGCCTCTTCTTCTTAAAAGGGCACTTGTCCTGTAGGATTAAGGCCTCATCCTTATGACCTTAATCATACCCTACAGGCTCTGTCTCCAAATACAGTCTTATTAGGGCTTAAACATATGAATTTGGGAGGAGACACAATTCAGCCTATAACATTTAAGTCTCAAAATTAAAATCAATCAATTAGCACGATCATTTGCTACCTTATTATCCCTTTAAAATATCATGTATTATTTCTCTTTATCAATAAATAGAACTTGGTATTTAGAAATTGTATCAAATGACTGACTGCTTAAACCCCAGGACCCTAGAACTGACATTAAATATGATTGTTTAAAAGGCAGCTTTGTAAGAACCTACAAAACAACAGTAAGTAAATTTATCAGACCACTGATTTTAGACATCATGGAGGACAAATTGGAGCTGATGTGTAGATAAAAACACTTGGTGATAAAGCAGGAGAAGCCACTTCATATAGGAAGGGGAGAAGGATAGTGCTATTAGAAAAACTACAGCTGGAAAATTGGTACCAGTCTGCCCTCCTTACTTCACAGCATGTGTGAAACTGTAGCCAGCAGCCAGCAGAAGTATTTTATTAAGAGGCTGAACTTGCATATGTAAGCATTCAAGCTAGAAGTGAGAAGGTGTGATCCAGTAGATAATGCTTGGCATTCTAAATGAGTACTTTGTTTAGTATTGCTTCTGCTGTTCCAGGTCTTTTGTGGTTCCATATAAATTATATAAGGTTGTTTTTTTCCATTTTGGTAAAGAATGTCTTTCATATTTACGTAGACAATTATACTCAAACTGAAGAGCACCTTTGGCAGTCTAGTAATTTTAATAATATTAATTATTTCAATCCATGAACATGGTTGTTTGTCTGTTTTTCTTACATCTTCTTCTATTTCTTTTGTTAGTATTTTATAGTTAAATTATAGATCTTAACCCACTTGAGTTAAATTTATTCCTAAGTATTTTTTGGTACCTATTTGTAAATGGGATTTATTTCTTGATTTCTTTTGTAGCCAGTTCATTAGTGATGTATAAAAATGCTACTGATTTCTGGATAATGGTGTCATATCCTGTAACTTTTTTTTCTGCTAATTTTTAAATATTGGATAATTGGATATTATGTATCAAAACTACAGAGAATCCAGAAGATACCATTTTTTCTCTACCCTTTCTACTATTGCGCAGACTGGAGACTAATTACCTAAAACCAGAGACTGGGTTTAGGTAACAGGATTGTGTCTGGGAGAGGGCCCAGGGAACTCTGGGAAACACACACTCTCAGGTCATAGTGGTTCAGGACATTCAACTGAGAACCTTATGTGTTAACTGGGAGTTCTTACTCACATGGCCCCATTTGCACTAGACTGTTTATCACAGATCAATTTACCATTGCCAAAATGTGGAGACAACCTAAATGCCCACCAGCCCATTAATGGATTAACAAGCTGTGGTATATGTATGCCATGGAATACTATTGAGCCATTAAAAAAGATGGAGACTCCACCTCTTTTGAATTAATCTGAATAGAGTTGGAATACATTCCTCTTAGTAAAGTATCACAAGATTGGAGAAGCAAATATCTGATATATTCAATTCTAATATGAAGCCAGTAGACAATCTAATACGTGTCTACATAAGAGAAAATCTCAAATCAATTCAAAGTAGGAGGTGGGAAAAAGAGCAGGGGAGAGGTCAGGAGGGAGGGGAGTGGACATTACTGTGTATACCACACTTTTTCAGGGAAGGATACAATTATAAGAGGAACTTTTCCTAACAAAAGCAGTCAGGGTAACTTAATTCTTTGTACCCTCAATGAACCTGAAACAAAAACAATAAAAATTAAATAAAATATTAAAAAAATCTTATAAGGGAAAAGAGTATCTCTGATTAGTCTCTTTGCCTGTTGTCCATATGGGTTTAAATTTTGACAAATGTCTCTGGAGAAAGCTCCTATATGTCAGGCTCCCTGCCTCACCCTCCCCACTGGCATAATGGTCTTTGAATTTCCAATTTTGTATTATCAGCCCCCAAAGATCACCATAAAATACTGGTTTTTCTATGTCCCACACTTGTTGGTTTCCCATGCAAAACCTGTATTTGCAGATTATTTTACCCTCCACTCTGAATTGATGATAGTCTCCCCAGGAAAAATTCAAGTACAGAAACACAGTTCAGCTTTTTAATTCTCTATTTCTTAGGATCTTGGTCTCTATAATCTTCATTTCTTCTCCTCTTTCTTCTTCCTCCTTCTTCTTCTTCTTCTTCTTCTTCTTCTTCTTCTTCTTCTTCTTCTTCTTCTTTTTTCTTTTTCAGCAGCAGTGTTTGCTTATTTTTGGTTTCCTCAGTTGGAATGTTTATCTATCACTGGCTCTTATTTTCTTTCTAGACGTAGATCTTTTTGAACCAATTTTCTTAAAAAATATTTATATAAAGGAATGTTTGTTAAATACCTACTGTATGACCTGTTATTTTATTTGTTCCTTACAAAAGAGTTTCAGAGTATGTATAATTTTTGTGTTAATTTGTAATAGATGAATCCAAATGATTCACTAATCTATAGTCTTTGGAATGTATATTCTGAGATCATCTCTTTATCTTAAAAAAGAAAATCTTCTGCTTTTACTACTGTAGAAAATTTTCTAACACTGATAAAATGAAGGGAAAGGGAAAGCACATTCCAAGGCTTCAAGTCAAAATAATTTCTGGCTCCTTAAGAAATTTGCACTGACCCTCTGGGATTATCCCACAGCTGTACCTCTTTGGATGCTATGTGCAGGTAAATTGACTTGAGTAGTTACAGCCAATCAGCCATGAAAAACAAATTGTTTTTTTGGTTTTTTTTTTTTTGCAGGTTTTAACAGAGGCTGGGTTTGAACCCGCCACATCTGGCATATGAGGCCAGCGCCCTACTCTTTTGATCCACAGGCACTGTCCTAAAAAACAAATTTTGTAGAAAATAAATCACCATAATTGTTTTACACCTAACTTATTTCTTAATGGATTAAGAAATATTTGTGTGCCAAATTCTTTACATATAATCACATGTTTAAGGCTCTCAGCTACTGCATAATCTAGATGCCCTTTTTATACCAATTTACTGAGCTTGAAACAAAGACTCAACAGAGCAACTTAGCCAGGCCTCATAAGATAGTATGTGGTGCATGGTTTAGCTTCAAGGCCCAATGTTATGCATTATATATCCTCTGTCAAAAGTGAGAAAACACTTTCCTTATCTTGATTAAGAAAGTAAAATACCTTAACTTGAAGAGGAAAACTGAGGGGACAGATTTTTGTTGGAATCATATCGTGATTAAATCTAAAAACTTTTATATCTGGAAATATATTGAGGAGTTATTCATTAATGTTTTTTTTCTCTTCTTGGTTTTATATTATTAATTTCAAAAGCATTTGTTTCCAAAAATAAAGATTTCAAAAATACCATGTAGTCAATACAGTTAAGCCAAAATACTGGTGGCCACTACGTGCTAAGACTTTGTCAGTTTATGAATAAGCAAGAAATTAATGTCTTCCATATTGTAGATGCCAACACAAATGTGATAAAAATGGCCTTTTTATGGCTGATACAGTTCCATTTTCCAAGGCTTCTATTACTACATGTAATTTACAACGGATTCATTGTATTATGTATAAAAAAATCTGTTTCAAAGATCTCTTCTGAGGCACAACAAATTAGAATTATAGAAAAAGACCTACTGTATCAGAGACAGTTATAACTGCCCCTTTTCATTTTCATTAAAAATGGAGCTCCGCAGCAGATGGGCTTCAAAGATATTTTAAAGATTTAAGTGCTAATGCATGGGAGAATTCCAATGCAAACAGTTCCTTTAAAGTACTTTAGCGCATGCTGGGCTGTGGGAGGGACCTGGAGAGGCCTCTTAATCTTGCTTAGATCTTTCCATTAATAGAGTGTTATAAAATTACCTTCAGCATGATGAGAAAACGGTCTTACTGGGAGATGGTTGGCTTCTTCCTGAATTATCTTCCCCTCAACTGAAGTTTAGTAAACCATTCTCAGTAAAGAAACAACTCCAGCTGCAATGGATGAGTTTCAGTTTGGGAATATTTTATTAAATATTGAATATTTTATTTTTTGAAAGCATATGGCATACAAATGTTGAGAATTTCCAAAGAAGCCAACTTCTCATTGGAATGGCATTCTGGTTTTTTTCTTTTCTTTTTTTTTTTTTTTAGTGTCTAAATGATTGGTTAAAGTATTTAACATGGAAATATGCTGTTTGAATTTCAGAGTATAGCTGAACCACCACAAAGTTTGAGTCTGTATAAATAACACAGTCAGTGCAAGCTAACCATAGCCCTATTAAGATATATGGTGGTTCCAATTATGAGGTCATTAAAGCTAAGACATTTATTTTACACGTGGCACGTTCTTATAAGCATTGTGCATACCACAGAAAGGCCAGGATTAGGTAACCAGTTTGCTGATTCAGCATCACTAAGGAAGTTGCCAGAGCAAAAAGTAAAAATTTCATTATACCTAGTGATGTTCATTTTTCTGTCATCATCAAAATCCACTTTCCTTTTACCAGGAGGGTTCAGTTTTACCTTTTTAGTTATTTAAAATACTACAAAATGATTTCATTTAAGGGAACTCTTTTAAATACAAGAATATGGTTTTCAGATAATATTGCCTTCTCTTTTGGTTTATTTTTCTTTTACTCTAACCATTAAACAGTTTAGGTATAGAAAAACCAAAGTAGGATAAAAAATTCTGAAAATGTAGCTTTCTTTTTCAAGGACACACATATTCTTATGATTTCTTCTCTCATTTCTGTTTCATCAACTTTTATAATAGAGCAGGGGCGTCCCCTTAGTCATTACCCAGATGTCAGTCCTCAGTGTGCCACCCAGAAAAATTCGGTTCGTTATCTTGATATGAACCAGCTCACTGTGTCCACACGCACCCTGATCATGACAAGCATGGGAAAGTGAATGCCAGACTGGGGTGGGCTACCAAGAAGATGTATAAGACTTTGTATAAATAACCTAGTTTCAATGGCTTACATTTTCACATCAGCAATATATTCATTGAAATGCAATTAGTAATGTTCTGAGGCAGAGTTTTATGTGATAAAGTCTTATATGGTTGTTAGGAACGATTACTACATTGCTACATTAAAGGCTTTGCTCATAGTGGGTCACAAGAAAATATCGTCCTTTCCTCTCTACTTTAAGTCTAGACACCTGTACTCCTCCACTTCATTTTATAGAGTGGGGAGTTTGGGCAGTGAAAGCCTACACTAAATTAGATGCCTAGGAAAACAAAGATCAGGAATGAAGTTCTCATTCCACTGTGGCCACTCACCCAAGTTATCCCCACCATCACCCTGTACATTACAACAAAAGTCTTACTTGATGGAGTGTCCCATAAACTGAATCAAGAATTTACAAGTCTTTTTAACTTCATAGATTTAAACATAGATTGAATGCTTGGGTAAATATTGAACCATTTTTATAAAATATTGGTTTAACAGAAATACCATTAAATAGTAGAGAACTAATAAATAAACACACATTCCAATCCAGACATAGTACTAAAGGAGGAAGCAATCAGATCTATAAAAAAGTCTTACATTATAGGAGGGTGAACTCTTACAAGCCAGATGTTATAATTTTTGTTTGGCCTTTGTGTAGCATATGTTCTAAGGCACTTTGTAATCATTAATTAGAAAAGCTTCGCTTAACCCGAATACTTTTATTCCTCCCAATTCTGAATGATGTATGCAACTTAAATTGCTTTAATGGCCACAAATGAATAATGTCCGTTTCATTTTGACAATTTCTTTTGATATCAACAAGGTCCCTAAAGTCAAATTGCCTCACAGTTTGCTGTTACTTATTTTTTTCATAGGCTAGCCTTTTGTTTGTGTAATGTAAATCAGAATCACAGAGCTCCTTCAACATTTTGGTTGTCTTTAAGATAGGTGACTAATCCTAATACTTTATGCGGAGAGTATTCACCTTCAGAAATTTGCTTCAGTCTGGTTTTACCTTGTTGATGGCATCTTTTTTAGAAGTTTGGGACTGAGAATTGAGTAAATAGAACAGCACCCAGAGTCCCCAAAACATCATGGGATATTTACCGAAGGTTTCTTCTCAGTAAATATTGGTAAATACATGCAAAGTGGAAAGTGCTGGTTTCTGTACAGGAGGCAGTGATGACCTGAAGGTGGAGATGGTCTGGTCTGAGCTTCAGTCAGAACAAACTAAAAAGCAATATAAAGAAATCTTGTTCTGGATCTGTAACCTATGTTAGAATACTGACCACAACACTTACTAGCTATCTGACCCTGATAAATGACATCATCTGTCTAAACAGCAATTTCTACAAAACACAAACAGTGTTGTTGATAATATTCTGAATTTTTGTCCTTCATATATATGTCTGTCACACAGTCAGTGATATGGAAATTATTTATCCCCTCTGTTTCCCTGTCCATAAACGCTGTGAGTTTCCTTAAAGGAGCTCTGAGACTGCAGGAAGGAAAGCACTACAAAAATCCGATTGTGTGGAGAATGGTAGGGGATAGTGATGTTAAAGTTCAAGTGTAATTTAACAGTAAGCAAGGGCTTTCAGACAAACAGAGGATGGTTTACAAACTCCTTCACCAGGGATGCAAAGTAGCAAAGGTCCAAGAGCAGCTTTGGCTAAAAATAAATAGTATATTAGTTTGTCTGGCCTGCTATAACAAAACATTACACACAGTGGCTTCAGCAATGGACACATATTGTCTCACAATTCTGGATGCTGAACAGTGCAAGATCAAGGTGTCAGTGAAGTTGGTTTCTTTTGAAGCCTCTCACCTTGGCCTGGAGATGGCCACTGTTTCGTGGTGTCCTCACATGATCACCCCTCCATCTGTGTGTTGTCTGAAACTCTTCTAAGATCACCAGCAACATTGGGTCAAGGCTGGCCCATGTGACTTAGTATACCTGGATTAACTCTTTAAAGGTCCAAATATATTAACAGTTACATTCCAAGGTATTGGAGTTCAGAGCGTCAGCACAAAGAGTTGAGGGGAATACTAATTATCTCATAAGAAACTGCTTTTCAAACAATCCAAAAGCCAATGACATCATGGGCAAACTCTTCTGCTATCAAAGGCAAAATGCGAGTGACTCTGTGTACGTGTCTGTGTGGGATGCTGCAAAGGAAGGCGCTTGGTTTGATCAGAGAAAGCCCCTCTGGTAGAATTTTTATTTCTTTAATAATTATTATTTATTCACCTATTTATTACTAGCCTATATTTAAATTTAGCTATTACATAATTTCATTCTGTTAATACTTTTTGCTCCACGATAACTGGCATAAATACGATACTTGATAAATCTCTCACAGAGGAAAAAAACAGGTCAGCCAAAGTATAGAGAAGATGGAAAATGGTCTAAAGGAAATTCTGGCAGACAATTGCAGATTTTTACAATATAAAAATGTGCACTTTTAGTAAATGTTAAAAATGAAGTCCATGGATACATCTTAGTTGTTTGACACACAAAAATGTGAGAAGAACTTAAGAAAATACTACAATGGATTATATTTTATGAGATCATAGATTTAAAAACAAAATCAAAATAGTTTCTAAAACTTATTTGTTTTAAATTCACCAACATTGGTTTATCCGGGTGTAGCTTTTTTGTTTACATTCATAGGTGAATTATATTATTTTTACTCATGGATTTATGATTTAAAAGAATAACCGTGTGACTGCTATAGTGCTACAGTGGAGATATTATGCTCCTCTAAAAATACATTATGAGGAGGTAAGATGAGCAATTTGTGCTGCGAAAGGAATTGTTTCTTACAATTTGCAACCCCATATACAACCCTATAGTGTGTCTATGATTAGAAGTATGTTTCAAGTTTTGAATATAATTAAAAATAAACACTAAAAGCATTGAGCAGGAACTTTTATTATAAAAAGTAAGGGGAAAATGGGAATAAAGGACATATGAATTTTGTATATCCCTATGCTAAAAACAAATTTCAGAATATTACTAAGTATTTGTTCTTTGGATTAAATCATTAGGATATAAGAGTTCTTCAGTTGGTTGGGTAAATTAAATATCTTTGCTTAATTTTCTATAAAAATTATTTGCATTTTTAATTTTTTCCATGTATCATGTTAATCACAGGTCAGAATAGACTCAGTTCAGTACAGCTGTTTGTAAAATTCAAGACAAGAACTAATGTATTTTTGAAAGAGATAAGTGTGGACACTTGTATATAGAGACACCTGATGGCCATCAGCAAGCTCAGCTGGGGGTCCCAGAGCAAAGATCTTTCCTTCACAGGCCTTGGAAGGAACCATCTCTGTCAATAGCTTAATTTCAGACTTCCAGCCTCTGGAACTGTGAGACAATGCATTCTGTTGTATAAAGAGACCCAGTTTGTGATACTATTTTTTTTACTGTTTTTACCCTGTTTGTGATACTCTTTTTTACTATTTCTAGAAAATGAATACACCAGGTTTCTAGTCTGAGGTTTTTGCTTTGGTTTTAATGGAAGCACATGAAACTGTGAACATATTCACCAATGAAAGTCTTTGGCCAAGTTTCTTTACTGTCCTGAGGAGGATCTGCCAGTATGTCACAATATTGAAATATGGTGTTTCCTAAGGAATATTAGCTTTGAAAAATAGTCCCTAATTAAAATTCTGGCTCAAATGACAAAACAAATTAAACCAATGATTTTTAAGGAGTAAAAAGTTTACCTGAGAAAGAATCACTTAGAAGTCACTAAAAACTACAGTTAAGGATATTTTTATAAATAGAAAGGGCTAAGTTTCTTCTTTATGGCCTATTTTTGTAAACTATTGTGAGAAATCCAACTTCATAGTCAAACACAGTTGCATAGAAAAGTAGCTCTCCATTCATTAGTGCTGTGGTGTTATGAACACACTTGACATTAAGGTTAAAAAATGGGTTTAGAAATGTTTGCTTTGATTCTGAGAAGTAAATCAGATGATTTAAGAAAGCACCTGCCTATTTTAACTGAAGCACTTTTTAAAGTGGGATAACCTGTGTATAAAGTGTATGAGTGCACAACTTGACAAATATTGGCATGAGTGTACACTTAGTGCCAGATAAAATAGAACATTTTTAAGGTTTCTTTGTGTCTCTGCTCTTTCTAAAGCCTCTATTTTGATTTGTATAACCATAGATTAAGTTTGGTCATTATTGAGTTTCATACAAATGAAATCATAACAGTAAATATATGCAGATACAGTAATCTTTGTTTAGGGTCTCCTTTGCTCAAGGTAATGTCTGTGAGATTCATCTATTTCCTTGTACATAAGTAAAGGTTTTATTACTATATTATATTTTATAAACTAAAATTTAGTTATTCACTTACATGTTGATTATAGAACTAAATGTAAACAGAAAAGAATAAACTTCAAGAAAGAAAAAGAGAATATCTTCGTGGCTTTAGAGCAGGCATAGATTTCTTTAAATGAAGAGAAGAATATAGTGATCATTAAAAAACAACTTAGACTTAATTAAAATTAAGATCTTCTGTTTACCAAAAATGCATTTTTAGAAAAGAAGAAATAAGTCACAGCATGAAAATTTTTGACAATATATATAACCAAAAAATAACTAACAATATATGAAGAACTCTTATAATGAATGAGAAAAATATAGATGGTCCAATTAAAAAATTGGCAACATACGTGAGCACAGACTTCTTAAAACTATTATGAAACTAGTGTATGATCACCTACCCTTTCATATGAAAGATAAAACAAACTGTAGCCCAGGATGAAGGAGGGAAGAGAAGGGGAAGGGAGGCTAAACGGGGGACCACACCTATGGTACATATTACAAGGGTCATGTGTCAAATCTATTAAGTGTGGAAGATAAATGTCTTAACACAATAATTAATAAGTGAAGTAAAGGCTATGTTAACCAGTTTGATGTAAGCATTCCAAATTGTATATAAAATCAGGACATTGTACCCCACAAATGCATTAATGTATACAGTTATGATTTAATAAAAAAAGAAGATATTTAAATAGCCAGTAGTCACATGAAAGGGCTTGATATTATTTTTCAACAAGAAAATATGAAGTAAAATAATAATGATGTATTTTTACATACTCATTAGAATGGATAAAATTTAAAAGGACTGTTGATACCAACTGTTGTAGAGGAAGAAGGGTAAATGGAATTTGCATACATAACTGATAGGATGTTAAATTGGAAATATGTTTTTGTTTTTGTTTTTCCTGCAGTTTTTGGCCAGGGCTGGGTTTGAACCCACCACCTCCGGTATATGGGGCCAGTGCCCTACGCTTTGAGCCACAGATGATGCCCAATATGTTTATTATTTTATACTGAAGTTGAATATACGCCTACCTTGTGACCCAATGATCACACTCATATGTATTTTTCCAAAGAAGAATATATGTTCACCAAAATATATGCACAAGAGTTCTTGTAGAACCATATGGATAATTCCAACCTGGAAATACATCAAATATCCATGCAAAGGAAAAAGATAAATAATTTCAGGCACACAATAATTATCATTAATACTAACATTAGAATATTAGTGTTTGTCTCCATCTTATAGTGTCTACTAGATGTCATGTTTTTGTTTCAAATGTGTATGTATCTTTCTACATTTATTCATTGGATTAGCAGAATGATGGAAAACAATGAGTTGTTTAGGACAGATTATTATGTTAGGATGAGGAAAGGAATTTGATAAATATCTACACATCAAAAAGAATAGCCAAGGGTGGCACTTATGGCTCAAAGGAGTAGGGCGCTGGCCCCATATACCGGAGGTGGTGGGTTCAAACACAACCCCAGACAAAAATTGCAAAAAAAAAACCCAAAACCAAAAAACCAATAGCCGACATTTTCCTCAACCTCCTTCCTAAATCTACTTTAGTCTGCTCCTTTCGTGACTCATTAACTATACTCCTACTAGATTTATCTTATGTTTTTCTATACTTATGAAATCCTTTGCAGTTAGAATTGCTCTAAATATTGATCCTAGTATGTAAAACATATCCCAATATTGAATTGTTCTAAATGTGGTAGATACTCTAATGTAGAACTGCTATTAATGTAAATCAGAGTATATAGAAGATAAATGGAAATGAAATGAGAGCTAGAGAGAGGAAAGAAAGTTTTTATCATCAATAGCTTTTGTTTGGGCAGCTGTGATAACTGGAACTTTCCAAAACTAACCTCCTGGAGATTTTATGGAAAGAAGTGGCAGAGCAGAACATGAAGGAGCAGGATATCAGTAGAGGTCAACTCTTGAGAGGCTTGAAGTCCAGTGAAATCTCACCTACTCTTACAACCCCCAAAGCTGCTGCCACCAGTGAAATGGGACCCCAGATACCACAATGTCAAGAGGTAAAACAAACCAATAAAGTTCATGCAGCTGGTTGAACAGAAAACACATTTATCAGTTCTTTCAATAAATGCTAATGGTTTGAACTCCCCACTGAAGAGACATAAGGTGGCTGAATGGGTAAAAAATGTCAGCTAAGTATCTGTTGACTCCAGGAAACACATCTATCTAACCCACAAGGTTTGAGTCAGAGTTAAGGAATCAAGGAGAGTTAAGGAATATGGAAAACAATATTCTATGCAAATAGAATTAAAAGAAAACCATTTTCATATCAGATAACACAGACTTCAACTCAATAAAAGTAAAGAAAGAAAAAGACATTAATTATGTAAGGGTTAAGGCAACACTTCAGTAAGCAGACATAACAATCCTAAATATGTGTGCACCCAACACAGATATAGCCAGGTTTATGAACCACATCCTACTTTAAACACAGTGACAAACAGCAGAACTGTAATAGTTAGGGGCATCTCACTGACAGAATGGACAGATCCTCCAAGAAAATAAATAAGAAACAATGGACTTATACAGGATGCTAACAAATGGACCTAACAAACAATTACAGAAGAATCTACCCCTAAACTACTAAATCCATTCTTCTCATCAGCTCACAGAACATTCTGTAAGTTTGTTTACATTCTAGTCCACAAACATACCTCAACAAGAACAACAACAACAACAACAACAACAAAAACCCAAGAAATTATATCATGTATCTTCTCAGGCACAATGGAAGAAACTTAGAAATCAATTCTAACAGAAACAGTTGACTCTACACAAAGTCATGGAAATTAAATAAACTACTGGTGAATGATTATTAGGTAAAGGAGGAAATTAAGATGGAAAAGAAAAGAGTCTTTGAACTAAATAACAAAAGGAACAAAAGTTACCAAAATCTGTGGTTATTAAATGCCTATGTCCAAAAAACAGAAAGATCACAAATCTACAATGTAGTGAATCATCACAAGTAATTGGAAAAGGAAGAGTAGACAAATACCAATCCTGGCAAAAGAAAAAAAATGACTAAGTCATTTTTTGAGTGCAAAACTCAATAAAATCACTTCCAAAAGAATTATATAGAAGATTAATAAAACAAAAATTTGGTTCTTTGGAAAGATGAAATGAACAGAACTCTCACTAGATTGACCAATAATAGAAAATAAAGGACCCCAGTAAGCTCAAATAGAGATGAAAAAGGAGATATTACATCCAATACCAGAGAAACATAAAACATACTCTGCATACTATAAAAATCTTTATACATGTCAACTTGAGAACATTGAGTGTATGAGGAATTCTTGAAAACAAACACTCTCCATAGTTTCAATCAGGAAGAAATAGAACTCCAGACTAATATTAAGTAATGGAATTGAAGCAGCAAGAAAGCAATCTTCTGATAAGAAAGAAGTTTGTTTTAAAGCCAAATTTTATCAGACCTTCAAAGACCTGATACCTATACTTCAGAAATTATTTCATAACCTCAAAAAGGAAAGAATCCCTCCCAACTAATTATATGAAACCAATATCACATTGATACCCAAGCCAGGAAAGGAATCAATACACACACCAATATCCCCAATGAATATATTGTAAAAATTCTCGATAAAATCCTAGCGAACTATTTCAGTGGTACGTCAAAAAATAATCCACTATTACCAGGTGGGATTTTTCCAGTGACACATGGATGGTTCACATATGCAAATCTACAAATGTGATTCACTACATAAATAGAAACAAAAACAAAGACCAGGCAATCCTCTCAATACATGCAGAAAAAGCCTTTGACCAAAATCACCCTTTGTGACGAAAACTCTTAACAAACTAGGCATGTAAGGCAGTCCTGGGGTTTGTTTTTGAGTTGAATTTATATGTAAGGTGGAACAGGTACATTTACCTATTACTTATAACAGCCTCCATTTGTAAGTACAAGCTGTACATCAATCAGGTGTTTGTAACATGGGAAATTAGTATAATAGCTTCCATTCATAAGTATGATTTTTATAAGTAGGACGTTCATAACTCTTTGACTGCCTGTAGATGAAACGTATGTCAAAATTATAAAAGCCATATGTGAAAAACCAACAGCCAACATCATACTGAACAGAGGAAAATTGGGAACATTTCTCTCTTAGAAGTGGAACCAGACAAGGTTGCCCACTGTCACCACTTCTGTACAACATAGTGCTGGAAGTCCTACCTAGAGCACTCAAACAAGAGAAGGGAATCAAAGGTATCTACAAGGGAACAGAGAGTTCAAACTCTTGGGTAATGCCCTGAACCAGAGCATAGTCCAGGCTCACAGAGAACAGGTCTATGCCTGTCTTGTCAGTGTCAGTGAGTGCTGAGTCCCTGGAGGGGGAGTCTCAGACAGACAGAGGGGGAGCTCCAGCAGCTGTGGTGGCAGGAACCATCAGCTCCAGCAGCACCACCTCTACCGCCACTGCACACAGCCTGTTCCACTCTCTGGGGATGCTGTGCCTAAGCAGGGATACTTGCAGTCTCAAACCCAAATTCTCTCTTTCTGCCTGACAGTGTGAAAGTGTCTGGGCCTAGGAAGAGACATACCACCTCAATGCCTAGTTTCTCTACTTAATAGAACATAAGACTAAGTGGGCATCAGAGAGCAGAAACCAAGTTAAGACTGGGAACGGTTTCCAAGTTAGAACAGATAGTGTAGAGTCTCTAGTGACCTTACACAGAATTGGGCCCATTATCATATAATTTAATTTGCAAATTTCAACCTCCACAGGCTCTTCAGGAAGCTTCAAGGGAGGAAACGTGTATTAAGAACTTTTGTTCTATAACCCAACCTGTCAGTTATCCCAAATGCAGGAGCCTAGCCAATCCTGTTGGAAGAAGGGTGGGAGAAACCATTTGGCTTAGTTAGCCTATGAGAGATGGTGTGAATTCAGACTTCAGGGTCTCCTCTCCACCCACTGGGAGGGACCTGTTTCCCTCTCTATGGTTTGTGTGCTTTGTTCTGTAATGAATGTTATGTTGATGATGATTGCTTTGTGACTACTCTGTCATCGTCATCAGCTGAGCACCAGTGTGCATTCTTGACACTGAGAGCCAAGAACCAGGGAAAATTCTCCTCCAATGGGACCTAACAAAACTATCTCTCCTTGCTGATAACATGACCTTATATCTAGAAAACCCTAAAGACTGTGCCAAGAAACTCCTGGAATTGGTGAAAAAGTTCAGCACAGTCTTAGGTTACAAAATCAATGTATACCAATCAGCATTCCTACACGCCACCAACAGTCAAGCTGAGAATCATGAATGGGTTTTAGATGGAGCTGTTAGAACTAACTTAGGAGTGAATGTTGGGTTCTCCTATTGAATGGCTTTTAGACACCTGTTAACAAATTCCTTACCAGCCAATATCATCTCTCAGCTTCAACCTCCTGGCATTTAGTAGGTCTTTCTCTCTGTGACTCTATCTTTTCTCCCTTCCTTCCCAATTTTCTCCTCAGAATAACCCTAGTCTTTCTCCCTATTCATGCCTTATAGTCTTAAATCTCTCTGCTTTGTGTACATGCCCTGTGGGATGCTTACAAAATGAGAGACATTTCAGTCAATCCTTTGCTAAGGATTTGACATTAAAAATTTTTACTACATTGAGGTGTAAGAAAGGAAGACATTTTAAAACTTTCCTGAGTTCTTCCGTGTTTGAAAAGTATTCTTCTAGTACCATGATAAACTGCCAAAGTAATGATATTTGATTATCTGAGCATTGGAGAACTTAACAGATACATAAATTTCAGGTCTTCAGTGTAACTTTCACAATCAATCAGTGTTTCTAGCTGTTTTTTTCTTTTTCTTTTTCGCTTGTTTTGTTTTTTGTAAAATCTATGGAGAAATGATATGGACTGATTTAAATTTTAGGTGTTTTATTCTCCCATGTTTGATAAAAAGATCCCCATCTCTAACATACAGGATTTTCCAGAGATTACAGCCTGAAAAAGGAAGATAACAAACCTGAAAATTCAGCCACGGAGTGAGTCGGTGATAGTTCTTTCAATGAAAACATAGGGAATTCATAGGAGTAAAGTTGAAACTAGCCTAAGGGATTGCTCTGAGAAACCAGTGACAAAGGAATTTGCCTGGCTGCTGCAGACACTGTTTGATGCCCTGTGACATATTCTCTAACTATTTAACCTTCGGTAGCAGTCTCTTTCCCTTCTGCACATTTTGAAGTTAGCATTAAAAAATCATGGCATAGTAAACGGTTTTAATGTAATATTAAGGAAGGTTACAGGTTATGATTGTTTAAAAAACATTAGGACTTTAGAAATGTGGGGAGGGAGTGGGAAATCAAGATTGCTGGAGGCCATTACTTTTGTGCTATTTACTTTGTTCTAGTGGGGTCAGCTCTTGGCAAAACCCAGAAGGAAGTATACAAGTTCCTTCACTTTTCTGATCAAATTGCCTTTAGCATTTTACATGTAATTCACCCAATTCTATGAAGTAGGTTTACTACCATGAATCTATTGTAAATGATTAAACTGAGGGTTTGAGATGTTAAGTAAATAGCCTAAGTTCATGGAGCTAGTTAGCGACAGTATTATGTTGAAAGACTAGTAAGCCCACTTCTACAACCTGGATTTAGAACCACCTGCTCTGGTAGCGGGTAACTGCAATAAAAGCACTCATTCAAGAGACTGTGTGTGTATGTGTGTGCATGTGTACATGCATGTGTGTATGTGTGTAAACACACAAGTGCTTATGGAAGAGAGAGAGAGATTATTGAGTATGAAAATCTGGTGATTCACAGAAAAAAGTGACTACAGCAATGACAAGATACATGATAGTGTTTAGGGGTATTGGCAGATGTGGATGGTGTAAGAGAGGAAGTGAGGTAGCTGCTCTGGTCTTCCAAAATCGTGCACCACTCTCCCATACTTGAAATAGATGACTTTTATACCTAAAACCTTCATTGACTAACAAGAGAAAGTGTTTCATTTAAAAAAAGAGAAAGCATGTTTTAATGTTATGCTAAAATTACTGTACAACCTCTCTAAGTTAACCACCCAAGGAACTGTAACAAACTGATCAACACAAGGAACTGGGGCTACTGCACTGATGTGTACATGTAGCATGTCCAGTCTATGAAAATTAGGTCAACTTAAGTAGGTTGTCAATGTAGGGAGATGCTCAACTATGAAGGATCTAGTATAATTAGCTACACAGCAACTCAACAACCCCAACAATTAGGGAAATGTTTAACTATAAATATTAATTTAGAGTTTGCTATGAACTAGACACAGTTTTAGAGATAGAAGGATGGAGACTGACATTGTCACTGATTTCTAAGTTTACCAACTTTTAGTGAAATACAAAGAAATAAGAAATTTTAGAAATGAGAAATAAAAAAGAGGTCTGGGGTAAGCTGCATAAAAATTTGAAGAATACCTGTCCTAATCTAATGAAGTTTAGAAAGACTTCTTAATAAATTGAGTGAATTAATGAAATTAAATTTAATAACCAACAAAAGCAAGACTTATAGTCTTGTAAGAATAAGACTTATATTATAGTCTTATACTCTTATAAGAATAAGACTTACATAAGAAAATAGTCTTATAAGTCTTATAGGGAATAGAACACCATAAAATCATTCTATTTAACTTATTTCTTTAAAGTGAAATTAAAATACCAATACAAAAGTTAACAGAAAGAAAAGAAAAAGCATCCCCAATGGAAAAAGGAGCTAGTCACAACTCTGAAAGCTGTAAGTAAAATAAAAAAAAAAAAATAGTTGTCAAATACTATAAAAGTTAGACCCATGCAAGGATCAGACTAGACCTCCACACATCTTAGGCAAGTTTTGTGTTCTCTTGGAATTAGAGACTTAAGAGGGACAACTAATTCCACTTTCTGGAACAGCAGTGTCCCTAGCAGTCATGGATAAGTCACAACATGTAGTCAGCACTGAAATATGTTCTAGCTGCAAGGGGAGGTGTGTGAGGAGTCAATTCACTGAGAGCCTCACAGACCGCTGCTTTTCCCAAAGTGGATAATGCTAACTGCAAGGAACTCAGCAAATGTGTTGAGAAAACACCCTTAAGCAAGAGTTGAAAAAATATAAAAGACAATGAGTGAGGTAATGGAGGAAAATCCAAAAATTAAAAGAACAAAAATTTAATTCAACCCTATATACACCATTTGATTCATAAATTGTAAGAAATAAATGTTTATTTAGAAGAAATAAATGTTTATTTATGTACATTTCCACAATGTTTCACCAAAGTAGTAAGTCACCCAAATTAGTCCGAATGAATAAAAAATTTGGAAAAAATTATCACAGAGAGGCTGCCCCTAGATACCAGGTTAAAATGTTTTGGGAATTATGTTAATAAATGTCTGTAGACAGGTATTTCTAATACTTTTCATTGTTCTCCAGAATAAAGAGAAAAGGGAGGCCACCATGTTTTTATAAAGAAAGAGTGACATGTATATTTACGTGAGAAAGGTAGTTTTAAAAATAAGGGGAAAAAAATAACTGCAGGCAAATTCACTTGTGAATATCTACACATTCTTAAGAAGACAATGAGTGATCATATGTTTCTTTCAATAGATACTCAGAGGAAATCTTAAAAATTTTAAGAATATTTTCCTCATGCCTTCTAAATAAGATACCAATTAGAAATTTCTTAACATTATATAGGAATACATGCCATGATACAGTAGGCATCATTATAATCCAATAGCTAACAATTAAGTGCTTCTTAGTGTAACTGAGACTCTTTTAATGGCTCTCTTTTTAGAATATGTATACACTGTGAGGTGGACACTATTGTTACCCCTAGTTCACAATAGCAAAACCATAGTGCAGAGGTGCTAACTAACCTTCCCAAGGTCAATGATCTACTGACTGGTACAGCAGACTACAAATCCATCTGATTTGATTCCAGAACTCGTCTATGGAATGAAAGTCATCCTTTAGAACTCAGTGGTTCTCAACCTTCTTAATGCTGCAACCCTTTAACACAGTTCCTGTGGGTTACGACCCACAGGTTTGGATAGTGTGATCAGATTATTCCATGTATATCCTACCTGAAGAACACTTCAACTCTGTCCAGACAAACAGTAGGGTGGGTGGCCGGACAGAGAGGACTGAATAAATGGAAAGATACTATTTCTTTGGTAGAAAGACTTAATATTACACACATACACAAATCCTTTTATATAATATTTATTACACCAACATTTTTAATAGCAATGGCTGGGAATATCTTGAGATTCCATCTGTAAATGGATAATTTAAATAAATGTGGTCTATCCATACAATGGGATAGTATTCCATCTTTTAAAGTTGATAACTATGTGTTTGTGTTATGGTGAAAAGATGGCTAAACCTCATTGGAAAATGAGAGGGAAAGGGTACAGAATAGAACATGTAATATTAATCTAGAAAAAGGAGAATTATAGCTTACACAGATCTGTACACATATAAAAATTTCAATAAGGGACTAGCCTAGGAGTTCATCTAGTATTTGAATGGCATAAGGAGTAGGGAGAGAGGTTTCATTTTTAAGCATACTTCTGTGAATTTTAAACTATGTTACTGTATTATGTTTTCAATTAACACATACATCCAACAGTCACCTCTTGGTATTCATGAGGGATTGATTTCAGGATCTCTCAAGGGTATCAAAATGTGCAGATGCTCAAGTCCTTAATATAAAATGGTGTAGTATTTGCATGTAACCTACACACTTCCTTTTGTATACTTAAATCATCTCTAGATTTTTATAACTAATATGTAAGTGCTACGTGACTCTTCTTATACTATATTGTTTAGGGGATAAGAAGAAGAAAAAAATGTCTATTCATGGGTGGTATAGATGCTGATTTTTTTCTGAATTGTTTTGGTTGATGCTTGGTTGAATCTATGGATGCAGGACTCCCAGAAATGGGGGAGGGGGGCACCTACATGTCTAACATGTATTTAAATACGCTGACCAGATGAACAGCCGGGGTGAGCTGTGGTAGAGGGACAAAGAAGCAGCAGAGATTTTATCTGAAATGGCCCTGAAATGAAGGGTATTCAAGTAAGACATAGGACATAAAGAGGCTGAGGAAGATGCTGGTAGTTTTCTCAGTTGACTGTCATTTAAGCCCCCGCTACAGGTAGTCAGCAACCTCCAAAGAACCCTTCCTTATATTGTTCCTAAAACAGAAGTGACAATGTTTTTAACAATGCGCTAATAGTATCGCAAAAGAAATATGTTACACTTTCATGACCTATAAGGATAATTTTAACATAAAAACTCACTCCTGCAGCATTCAGAAGTTACTGAACTCTGACAATTTTTTGATCACTGGGAAATAAGAATGTTTTTCAGAGCTATGGTCTTATACAAACTACTCTAAGCCTAAGATGTAGTTCTTTTTCTCCAGTTATTTGAGCCTTCTTATATATAGCTCTGTTGTGATGAATTTCCAAAACGAGCCTCCTAATTCCTAATGGGACTTCTGAATTATCAAATATTTTGTTTTGTTCTATGGTTATACGTTTTATTCCATATGAATACTCTAAAGGGGACTGTTCACTGAAGCTTGCTATATATGTTACTTTTCAGACAAACCACTTTATTAAATGCTTAGATAATTAGTCCTCCCAGCATGACAGTTAACTGTTTGGTCTAGCTGTATATGGATAATATGTATGTTTATTATATTGAAAAGGAAACTTGTAGACACTGAAACAATTTAATTACCGCCTTTCAAAATTGAGTGCAAGTTAACTGAATTTTTTTTATAAAATATAGTTTTACTCCCAATGCTGAGAAGATAATTCTAAAATTCAGTGTTTCATATTTCTTTCTAAATTAGTCTAGTCTGATGATCATAATAAAATCCAGCACCTCTAGGTCATTCAAAACATTGGTTGTCACCGCATCGTTGTACAAATGGAGATGTAGAACGTGCAGAAAGGTGGGGATATGTTTTGACAGCACCACGTCGTCGGGAAGATATTTTTCTGAATAAATTCCAAAAATTGCCCCTGGGTATTTCTGCCATTTGCCTCTTTCTTGTCGAAGATGGCGCTGAATAAACAAAATAAAAATAGCACTCACAATTTCTAACCATTGAGTACTCTGAGAGATTGAGGTTTTGTTAATTGTAGTTTTGCAGTACTCTGAGCTGGTTTGTTTAAGAAGAAATACATAGATGCGTCCCATGGGGTTTTGTCTGCACAGTTCACGTTTTTTATGAGTCTTTTTTTATGTTGTCTATTGCAAAGAAGAAATGCCAATCTGATCTCTGAATTCTAAATAAGTGGATTTGGGGAAAGGGCTTTCTAATATTATTTAATGAAGTAAATTTAAAATTTCAAGCCTATTGATTTCCTACATTATCTTTGTAAATATAATTTGTGCCATTAATTCCTACGTTGAAAGTATAAGAAAAATATGAAATATGTATATACGTGAACAGTCAGGTGTCCCTTAAAGATGGGATTCATTCTGATAAGTGAATAGCTAGATGACTGAGTCGCTGTGTAAGCATCATCGAATATACTGACACCATCCTAGACGGGGTATCTACGGTACACCAGGCTGCACGGTCTCACCTATTGCTCCTGGGCTACAGACCTGTACTACATGGTTCTATTCCAAATATTGCAAGCCATCCTAACACAGTAGTAAAACAATGTTTGTGTATCTAAATGTAGCAATGGTGCAGTAAAACTACAGTATAAAAGAAAATTGGCACAGCAGTGTAAGGCGCTTGCTATGAATGGAGCTTACAGGACTGCCAGTTGCTCTGGGTGAGACAGGGAGTGACTGATGAGTAAATGTGACCAAAAAGGCCCAGGACATTGTGGACACCACTGTAGACTTTATAAACACTGTATTCTTAGATGACACTATATTAATTAGCAATTTTTTTCCTTTCTCCAATAATAAATTTACCTTGACATACTGTAACTTTTTAACTCTGTAAATGTTTTTTAAACTTTTGCCTCTTAAAAAATATTACCTTAAAACAAACACATTGTATAGATACACAAAAAATTTCATTTTTTAAATACTTAGTATGCAAGCTTTTTGCTATGTATAATTTTTTTTAAATTTATTTTAACTTTTTTTTTGAGGCAAGAGTCTCATTTTATTGCCTTCTGTAGAATGCCGTGGCAGCATCACACAGCTCACGGCAACCTCCACCTCCTGGGCTTAGGTTATTCTCTTGCCTCAGCCTCCTGAGTAGCTGGGACCACAGGTGCCCACCACAACGCCCGGCTATTTTTTTGTTGCTGTTTGGCCGGGGCCGGGTTTGAACCCACCACTCTCGGTATATGGGGCTGGCGTCATACTCACTGAGCCACAGGCACGCTCACTTTTCAAACTATTGGTTAGCAGCTGAGCTACAGGAACACACGTTAGTCTAGGCCTACGCAGTCAGGGTCACCCCTTTCACTGTGCCCTATCTCCTTATCTTGTCCCCTGGAAGGGCTGCAGGGGCAGTAACACACAGGAGGCTTCCATCTCCTGTGCAGACAATGGCTTCTTCTGGAACGCCACGTGAGTAACTTGGCTGAGGCTGTATTATAGTTAACTCTCATTTATCAGCACTAGGCTTTAAAATAACAGTAAAATGTATCGAACAGTAATGTTACCAGATATGCCCTCCACATAATTTTATGTGTTATAAGTTTTTAGGACTGCTAGCACAGTAGGTTGTTTACAGCGACATTGTCACAAAATGTGAGTAGTGCATTGTACAGTGATATTACTAGGCAATAGGAATTTTTCAGTTCCATTACAGTCTTAGGGACCCCAGCTTTCTGTTTGTTGACCAAGAATTGTAATTAGGGTATGAGGGTGTGAAATCAGACAATTGAGTTTGTGAGTTCATCCTCGAAACAGTGGCACACACCTCACTGCTGAGTATCGATTCAGTCACTTTTGAAGGACTCCCCTTGGGAAGCTATGGATTAAAACCAGCACCGAGTCTACCCTTCCTATAATTTTGGAACTCTTTTTCTATGATAGTCAGCAGAGTTATGGTTGTATGTCTATCTGACAATTAAGTTTGTGAACTTGTCCTAGAAAAAGTGCTTTAAAGAGGGACTACATGCTGACATCATTGGCGCACATCCAAGGTGACCACAGGCATATTCTGCAATAAAGTACGTTGCACTTTTTTTAGAATGAGTTCACAAACTTAATTGTCAGACCTTGTACAATAATAAGGAAAAAGCTTGAAATATGGTGAGAATTACCAAAATGTGAATGGAAACATGAAGTGAACACGGGCTGTTGGCCCAATGGTCCCAGTCGACTGGCTCAACATGGATTGCCGCAGACCTTCAGTTTTTAAAAAGTAAAATGCCGGGGGAGTGCAATACAGCGAAACACAATAAAATAAGGTATACCTGTATAGGCAATCTTTTAGAATATTCATTTAATCATTTTTAAAATTCTCCCTCACCCCAGCCCCATGGAGCTAAGAACTCAGAGGAGCAAGTAAAATTTCCAGCACATACCTGATTATAATAATAACACATTATTACTTATACATAGTGTGTTTAATAACTGTTTATATTCCACTTAATAGATCATGAAATTATTATGTTCAAAGTCAGATTGTCGCAGTTCTCTCTTCAAAACTCTCCAGAGGTTTCCAACATGAGTCACAATAAAGTCCCAATAAAGTCCGTGATGTGAAGGAAATCTGTGGCCTTTTGACGGAATCCAAATTTTACATAACAAATTCTTTTACTAGAAAGGGGCCCTGCAAAGAAAGAACTTTATTTATTTATTTATTTTGCCTCCTTTGGTCTTTAGAAAAAATGGGCTCTTGACATGTGAAGGCTACAAGTTCCCCACCCCGGATGATGGGGGCTGTGCTGTGTCCTTTTCTTTGGTGCCTGTTCCCTCACCCATTTCAGCCACCTGGGCCTTCCTGCATCTCTGGATGGCACCAGATTGGCCAGCTTGCACCTCAGGCTTTCTGTTTTCAAATGTCAGTGCCCTGCTTCAAGATGCCTTAGGGCTCAAATATTTATATTCAACTCCCAGGAGGCTTCCTTGGCTACCCACCAGGATCACCATCTGCCCACTCCATCCTTTAATTTACTGGATTCTTCTTCATAGCTTAGAATACATCCTGGAACATTGTATCTTCACATGGTCATTGCCAGGCTTGCCTATCTAGGGTGCTAGCCCCCGTGAAGCGAGGGGTATTGTTCTCTCGCCTGCCCTATTTCCAACATCAGGAACATTGCCTGGCCCTTAATGAGCACCTAATGAATATTTATGGAATGAATAAATAAATACAAGAAGAAAATAGGTGAATAAACAATTTCCTAGGCACTGAAAGATTTATCCGCAGCATTAGAAAATTTAATGATATAAATGCATCATATTTATTTAACAAATCTATTTTTGGCTTCTGACCTAGGCTAATTAATGTCTATTTTTCTTTCCTTTTATGAACAATGCTGCCAGTAAGTACATTGTGGTTAAATTACTTAGTATTTTTTTTTCAGGATAAATTCCAGGAAGTAGGATTTTTCAAAACTATGTATTTATTCAGCCAGTATTAGATACTACACAAGTATTATTACTAAAGAATATATATGTCTAACATCAACTGAAGTTCACTGCTGGGCTCCCTCTTCAACTACAAACTTCAACTCCAATTATTTCGGGACCGGTTTAGTGTCTCTAGTCTTGGTTTCTATTGAATTCAATTTTATTAGGTTTTCTCTAGTCACAATTTTGAACCACGGTTTCTCTAGGGAGGAAACACAAATAGGAGTCTTAATGTATATAATATATAGGCCTCAGAGATGTTTAAAATCTCCCTTCCAAAATTCCGATAAATTTATTTTAGGAATCAGAATAGGAAAACATAAATAAGGTCACAGATAGTGATACATTTGACTGGGAAGTAGATTAAAATCCTAAATTATTGCTGAAGTTATCTAAGTTACAAAAGATTCAAATATAAGAGCCGAAACCAATCAAAGTTTCTCATGTCAGCGGTACTATTTCCTGGGGAGCTAATCTATGCAAGTAGTATTTATCATTTAAACAGTTCTAGTTCAAAGACCATTGATGATGTTCTATTGCCAAAAGAAAGAACTGCTAACTGACAGTTTATTCAGCATGAGAAGGAAAGAACTGCAGAAGGCTATTTGCATTTAGCTCACATTTTAAAATAAAGGGAGAGGAAAGAGAACAGTTTCCAAATTTGACATCAACTCCCTCCTTTTCCTTTCTTTCTTTTTTTTTTTTTCTTTCTGAGGCACTGTTTTAGTTTTGAAAGAAATTCTAAATTGACATTTAAATGGTAGCAGGGCAATTCTCCCTCTCTGCCTTGCGAAACGGTCTCTGGAAATGTACAATTATGCTGTCATCTTTAGCACTCCACGTTGGACAGAGTTTAATTATTAATGTGTTTCCCTCAGAGAATGACTCGATCATGTCACAACTCTAGACAAATACAGCTAATGCAAAATCATAAAATATTCACTTGAATACTGCTGGACTGACAGGAAATTAATTCTATGAACACTTTTGATATTACCAGAAAATTAGTTTCAAACGCATAAGACTGAAATAAATGTGTTCATAATTTGCTCAAGGGTAACGCTCATCTTGCAATCAGTTGGTGTCTTTTTATAAATGTTACAAGTCTTCAACATGGCTTTATGATAAAGAGGACAGCTAATGTAATGTATTATTTGTAGACAGTGTTTTACTTGTAAACAGCAGGGAGTGAAGAATTGCTCTCTCAGAAATATTTAAACTCTAGTAATATTCTGCTATTAATCATTTTGTAGAACTGAAGAAGTGCCATCAAAAAAATTTCTTTTTCAGAGACTGAGAAGCTTAAGGAATGGTAATGGGATTGCAAACTTTTCATTTCAGGTTACTGTTCTAAGTCTTATGAAGTATCTGAAAATGATTGAAAATGATCAGTATCTTAAGGCTACTTATTGTCTGTAATTGGATAAACTAGTGATTTTATGATTTTTGAGAGTTAAAAGTACTCTTCAAAGAAATTTGATCCCTTTTTTGTGATTGTCCAGAAATCTGCACCAATTTTAACATAATATTATGCTGTAATTATTTGCATTCATGTTATCACATTTGCTCAATTAAGAATTCCTTAAAAAAGTTTGTCATTAATCTTGATATCTAGTACCTAGTCAAGCATGTGATGCAATCCCGTATGCATGCAGTGTTTGGTTTATAAACGAATGAATGAAAAAATGGACACATGAGAAGAATTCTCATTAAAACATCAATGGATCAGCTCGGTACCCGTAGCACGGTGGTTACAGTGCCAGCCACATACACTAAGGGTGGCAGGTTCTAACCCCGCCCAGGCCAGCTAAGCAACAATGACAACTGCAACCAAAAAATAGCCAAGTGTTGTCACAGGCTCCTATAGTCCCAGCTACTTGGGAGACTGAGACAAGAGAATCACTTAAGCCCAAAAGTTGGAGGTTGCTGTGAGCTGTGATGCTATAGCCCTCTACCAAGCGTGACATAGTAAGACTCTGTCTAAAACAAACAAACAAACAAAAAACAATGGATCAATTGGGAAATAAAATCACTGAACAATAGCATATCCTTTTTACAATTTAAAATTTCTCCTGATGATAGTATTAACTCATTTTCTAAAAGTGTTTTTCCCAGCTATAAATGATTCCTACTTTCTGGAAACTAATACTGACACACCAAAGTGAGCTTTTCAGGAACAAATTTTGTTATTTAACTATAGATAATTGATCCGAGCTAAGCTCGGATCTGATCAGACGTTTCTTCCTCTGAATTTGAAATTGTCACATTGTTGGAGATGAATCATATTTGACAGGATTCTAAAGAAAAAAACCTATCACCATGTCAGGAAGGCCACACTTCCTTATCACTGTGAATTCCAACTTCTCTGGTTCCTTCTAATAAATAACCTTTTTAGCTAAAGTTAGCGATAATCTGTTTCTATTACTAGAAAGCAAAAGGGAATTTGATTCACATAATTATGCATAATAAAGCATGTTTTGACATTGCCCCACTGTACTAATTTTGTATTTCTAAACAGAATGATCTAATTGCTATATGTAGAGTTTCAGGTCTTTTATGTTCTCTTTCATGTACCTATTATATGTATTTGTGTAACATAAAAAAAGAAATAATAAAATCACTGGAAAAATATTTTATATCATCTGCAAAGATGCTGTAATAGAATATTGAAAAGAAGCATATTTCGTAATGAATCTTATCAGTGAATTTTAGTTTAATAGTTTTAACTGATTTTAAAAATGGCAGGAAATGAGGTTGTTCATTACGCCATTAATCTACTTCTTGTAATGACAGATTGAGTGGGGGTCTAAGTTAAATATATCTGTATAAATGCAAAAAGGTCCAAATTGAAGATATTCTTAGAAAGTGAAAAATAGCAAACTAACTAAATAATACAGTTATCAGAACAATGATGACATGAATTTTTTTAGACTCTTTATTTTATTATTACCTTTACAAAAGTTAGTTAAAATGCTTAATAATTTTACCAGTTTTGTGGAGTTTTTTTTTTGAGGAATCATTATTTATCCAACAAATAGGAACTATCATGTTTAGTCATTCATCTGGCAAAGAAGTATTCCAAAATTACTTTATGCAAGGCAGCATGGTAGATGCTAAGAAGAATATGATGAGAAAGAAAAATTTCCTGTCTTCAAGTTCCTAGTAGTGGGATAAATGAAAGTAACAAAAGGTTAACATATAGATCCAGATATACCTGGATATTTAAAAAGGTATAAAAAAAAATATGGAGGAGAGGCACCTGTAGCTCGAAGGAGTAGGGCACCAGCCCCATATGCCAGAGGTGGAGGGTTCAAACCTAGCCCCAGCCAAAAACTGCAAATAACGATAATAATAATAATAAATATAATATGGGATTTAGGTCAAAGAAAAGGGAGAATCATAGTAAATAAAGGAAATTATGAGATTAATAAATAAAATCACTTTATCAATATGGATTGGACTGTAAAGAATATTTTGAAAGGTGAATAGAGTTCTGGTTACTCCCAGCTGTATGAATAAAAAACTTGTTGTTGAAGTATAAAGTGTATTCAAAGACCATCATTTAATGATGATCACTGGACCTTGGCTATGGAAGAGGTTATCCCCTTCACCCAATAATCAATTCTTCTTATGTTTCCAGTGAAAATGTATTATGTCCGTGTAATAGCAAAACTATGGAGTCAGCAACTACGGAGTCCATATAACTATGTAGTCAGTAAAACTACAGAGTCTGTATAACTACGTGTTATAGCAAAACTACTCATTGTGTATATTTTCTCTCTTCTCGTTTTCTCTTAACACTCTAAAATAAGAGTTTAGTGTCTTTTACCCACATCATCAATATCATCCACACTGTTAAATCCAGTAAGCAAATATTTCCCCGTGATTCACCAAGTATTCACTTAAAAGTCTTTCTTAATTTGCCTTCCGGGTAACCCCACATCCTTGATTTTTCTCTAACACCATTGTGCACTCCTCATTTTGGGTGTATATGTGTGTGTGTGCATGTGTGCGTTTTCCCACTTCATAGCATTGGAGTATTCCATGTCCTTTGGTAGCTTCCCTTTTTGCTTATTCCTTCTGTGATATTATCACCTTAATGGGTCAAAATATCAGCTGTTTAAGTTGAAGACTACACAATTTATATCTAACTATGGATCTTTAATTTTAACCTCATATATTCAACTGCCTTTTTACCATTTTAATTGAGTTACTTATGTGACATTTTGAAGCTGCTCATCTACTATCTCTTCCAGTCCAAACTAAATTTATGGAGTCTTCTCATTTTACTTAAAAACAACTCCATTCTTCTAGTTACTTTTGCCAAAACTTATAAAAGCCCTGACTTCTCTCTTCCGCTCATTCCTCCTTTCTCAGATCTTCTTGACACTAACTTTAAAATAAATCCAGATGGTATTTTCTAATTACGATCACCACTACTACCCTGATCAAAGTCTATAATCCCTTACCTGGGTGATTTCCTCATTTCCATTCCTGCTTTCCTCCAGCCTATTGTCAATCCCATAGCCAAAGATCATGTTAATGTATCAATCAGATCATAACCTTATGTTGCTCAGAAACCATTCAATAATATCCCTAGTTCCCTCAAAGTGAGAACCAGAGTCCAGATAATGTCTTGCTGGCTGTTTCTCTCCCTAAAGTATTTTTCTGTCAGATATCTTCATGTTTCCTTCTTGCAATAGTCACTCTTATGTGTCAACTCAACTAAGCTGTAGTACTAGTTATTCAATCAAACACCAACCTGAGTATTGATCTCATAGTATTTTCTAAACGTGATTAACATCTAAGATCAGCAGATTTTAAGAAAAGGAGATTATATGTGATGACCTGGGTGAGCTTGGTGCAATCAGTTAAAAGACTGTAAAATCAGGCTCCAAAATACAAGAAATTCTGTGTGTAGCTCAAATGTGGTATCGGCTCCTGCCTAAGACTTTCCAGACTGTGCTTTCTGACTTCCCTAAAGATCTGCCTAGCCACACTCCACCCCCAAATCATGTTAGCCAATTGTTGCCTGATTCTTTCTTTCTCTCTCACTCTTTCTATAGATCAGTAGGTAGATAGATAGATAGATATTCAGTTCCTATTATCCATGGAGGTGATATTCTATAACAGAGTCATCGTAAACACTGAATAAGGCAATACTGAAATCATTGCTCCTATGGAAAATACAGAGTTAAATACTAGTCACAGCATTACCATCAACCAATCAATAAATACCCCTATTTAATGTGTATTTCTCTTTAAAGATACATTTTGAAATATATAATGTTGATTCATTAATATTGAATCCACAACCAACAGCATTGTAACTCATGGCTACAAGAAGCTTATCTAACACACGGATGCATTCTCTGTAAAGCATGCCATGTACTCTTTGCACTTTAGGAACACTAGATAGAACCTCACACTATGCTTCGGGGCTATCTTAAACTGCAAAACACCAGAGAATAGGACAAAAGTAAAAAGAAAAGAGGCACTAAATAGACCATGAAAGGAGACTTGTTTATAATATAAAAGCTGAAACAAGAAGCCACCGTGTTGCCCTGGAAACATGCACATTGAGTAACTCAAATTTTTTGTCAATTGGCATTTTTATGACTCACCATGCAAGTATTATAGTTATTGATTTCTATTAATTTGGGGATTACACATAAATTTTAGTGAGCAAGTGAGTTCAAAAATATGGTATTTGCAAATAAGGAAGACCAAATATACACACAAACACATACCCAGATACACACACACACACACATATATATATTTTTATATATATATTCTTGTCTCTATCTCAGTTTCTGCCTTACCATTCTTTCTCTCTCTTCATCTCTCACAGGATCTTTATGGCCTATTTGTTCTGTTTCTCTGATGGAAAACTGAATGTACATTTCTCAATCACTTCTCAAGTCTGTGCTCAAATTCTACTTCTTAATAAGGCCCATTCTGAGCACTCTAGTACTTCCAATCCTCCTTGGCCTGCCCATTTATTTACTTTTTAGAGCACTTATCATGTTCTTACATCATACAGTACATTTATGTGGCATATTTATTCATTATTTATTCTGTTTATTGTCTATCTCCACTGATTCAATGTAAAACTCAGAAGAAAAGGATTTATGTCTGTTTTGTTTGCTGATGCATTGCCATTATTTAGAATGATGTTTGTAACATAATAAGTGCTAATAAATATTTTCATGTGAATGATTGAGGTACTCGATGTAAACATTGAGCTTTCAGATGATTTGCTTACTGCTATTTTCCATGAAACTAAAAAGAGATTGTTGCTTCTAAGTTTATGCTTCTTGGAAACTCTGAAGTAAGTGGAATGAAGGCTACTTGAATATATCCAGTGACTATCAATTTAACAAGTATATTTCTTTCCCTGGTAGCACAAATTTGAAAAACCTATAGCACATCCAAGCATGGTGACATTTCATAAACAAGTTTTTCCATCAAGAATAGAACCAAAAAGAAAGGCAAAAAAGAGATAAAGACTTAGGAAAATGTTGTATAAAAAAGATTGCTGAAACTGTATAAGTATGTAAGATTTCTGTCTGAGAAATACTATGTAGATTATTTAACAAGAGCAGAGAAGAAATAAAAGGGGAGACTAGAGAAATTCTAAAATCAAATAGATTTAAATAATAGGAAAAAATAAAGCAATTGAAGGTATAGTGAAGAAAACACTATCTAGTCTATCACATATGTCTCCGTATCTATCTATCTATCCATCTCCTCCAGTAGAGAAGCAATCAATATGTCAACAGGAAAGACAAACTAATTTCTGTTTAAATAGGACACTTAACCTTGATGATGTGGACGAATATTTATTCCCTGAAAATATAATATTTCTTTATTAAAATAATTGTCATTTTTATGGTATCCTACGACTGATAGATTGGAAATACAAGGAGCCCCAAACAAGGCTGGTTTTCCTTATGGAATGCTTTTGTACTTGGGTAATAGGGAAGACTAGGGGATAGTCTAGAAACCAAAACTATGCTGTTGGGGCAAATGAAAAATAATTTGTGTAAAAGATATAATCAGTCTCCCTTGATGACATTTAAAAGCTTTCAGAACTTCATAAGCTGAGAGGCTAAAGGAGTTAAAAGTTAAAGGGTAGAAAGTATACAAAATTTTTATTAAAAATGGAACTCAGTTCTGACCCAGATCAATGTCTGATTTGATAGAGATCCCCTCATCGTGAGTCATCCCCTCATTCTATTTCACTACAAGAATGTTTTTTGGTAGAAAATATTATTTAGGCATTTACACATCTTTTTTGGTAAAGTCTACCTTCAAAATAATACCCATCTATCTGCCTTAATCTCTTTTAGCTGTGCTTAACAAGATATAGACTGGGTAGCTTATAAACCATGGAGATTTATGACTTACAATACCAGACGGTGGGAAGTCCGAGATCAAGTTGTTGACAGTTTCAGATGAGGGCATGTTTCTGGTTCGCAGATGGTGCCTTCCAGCTCTGTCCTTATATGGTGGAAGGCAGGAGTGAAGTTACTTTGTGAAGGGTGTTTTATATAAGGACATTAATCCCATGCCTTCCAGTTCTGCCCTAATCAGTACTCAATATCCTTCCAGTATAATGACCTTGGGGGTTAGGATTTCAACATATACATTTTGGGGAGACACAAACATTCAGATCATATAGCAACATGCAAGCACATAAAAAATGTGATAAATAATAAAGGGAAAAAACAAACAACTGAAAAAGATGCTAACATGATGCAGAGTTGAGAGTGAACAGCAATAACTTAAAGAGCATTATTAATCCAGTAGAACCGCCATAGCTGATCATCTCTCTACATTGACCAGCTCCTTAAGTTACCTGATTTTCATAGATGTATACTCAGTAGAAATTCCTTATATTGACCATCTTTGTGTGTTGATCAGTTTGTTATGTTGCCATGAACGATCAACTTACATAGGTTCTACTGTATATTAAAGATGGAAAAAAGATGAAAGAACTTGATAGAATAGGTAGAGCTTTCAAGATAAGATGAAATCTATAAAAGAAGAAAGAGAGATCACATCAATCTAAAAAGCTTCTGCACAGCTAAGGAAACTATCAAGAAAATGAAGAGAAAACAACTCACACAATGAGAAAATATTTGCAAACTATCCATTTTTCAAGAAATTAATAAGCAGATTTTATAAGGAACTCAAGCAACTGAATAACAAAAAACAATCCAATTAAAATAGGCAAAAGATCTGAATAGATATTTTCTCAAAAAAAATGCAAGTAACTACCAAAAGGTATAAAAGAAATGTTCAACATGACCAATCATCAGATAAATGTAAATTAGAACTATAATGAGCCATCATATCACCTCAGTTATAATGGCTTTTATTTAAAAAGTGAGCAATAACAAATCCTGGCATGAATGTGGAGAAATGGGAACACTCATACATTTGTGGTAGGAATGTAAATTAGGATGACTATCATTGAAAACAGTATGGAGTTTCCTCAAGAAACTAAAACAGAATTACCATATGATCCAGCAACCTCCCAATAGGGCATGTATCCAAAAGAAAGAAATCAGTATATTTAAGAGACACCCCCAGGTTTATTGCAGCACTATTCACAATAGCCAAAATATGGAACCAACCTAAGTGTCCATGAATGGATAATAAAGAAAATGTGCTGTGTATACACAGTAGAATAGTAGTCATTTATAAAAAGAATGAAATCCTATCATTTACAACAACATGGATGAAATTAGAGGCCATAAGTTAAATGAACAAGGCCACGAAAAATAAATATACCACACTTTCACTCATATGTAGGAGCTAAAAGTTTTTTTTTTTTAAATGAGCTTATGGAGTTAGCTAAATATGTTTAACAGAGGCTGGAAGAGTACAGGGCTAGAGTGGGACTGGTTAATGAGTACAAAATTACAGTTAGATAGAATTATCTAGTTGACAGAACAAAGGAGTGAGTATAGTGAACAGTACTTTAAAGCATATTTTACATAAAAGAGTAGAATTGGAATGTTCTTAACATAAGAAATGATAAATGCTTAAGGTGATGGATGCCGCAGTTACTCTGATTTGATCATTGTACATTGTATGCCTGTATGAAAATATCAGATTTACCTCATAATTATATGAAACTATTATGTGCCCATCATAATAAGAAATAGAATATTTTAAAAATTACCATAAAATGAATAAGTGGGGCATTCTAGAATTGAAGAGTTTAATATTTAAATTTAATGACTCATTGGATGAATTTAACTGTTATAAAAAAGAAGAAACGAACTCAAAGACTTATCAAAAGAAAACATTTACTGTGAATTCCAAAATGATTTAAAAAATGAAAGGAGGATATAGGATGTAAAATATTTTGGGTATAGAGAAACTTAGAAACTTAGGAAACTTCTGGATAACATACTGCAACCAAATTTAGTAACTTAAACAATAGCCAGTCATTCTTTCTTCACCATTATGTGAGTTGACCGAATGGTTGTTTGAATCTCAGCAGGTTTGAACGATCTCTCCTGGGCTAGATTTCATGCATCCGGATCTAGGACAGTTTCTCATTTCTGGTATTTGCTAGGTTGGGGGATGGTAAGTGGCCAATTATGGGCTGGTATTTTTCATTTCTCCCCTTCCTGACCTTTTCTTCTCCTGGAGATTAACTCAGATTGATTCACATGATGATCTCAGGATTGTAAGCATGTGAGGAAGGAAAGGTTTTAAGCTTTACTTTGGCTCAATGTTCAAAGCTATTCGTAAAGCCAAATTCACTGAAGACAAAGAGACAATCTTACAAGTAGCCAGAGAAGAAGTATCACCTTCCAACAAACAGTAGTAAGATGATCACTAACTACTGAACTAATATTGTGAAGGCCACAAGATAATGCAAAGCATCTTTCTAGCATTAAAAAATAAGTATCTATTAAAAGTAGAGTGAACAGGTATTTTCTAAGGATGTGAAACAAGTAGAACATTTACATATTTGTTGGTGCGCACTTTGACAAAATCATTTTGGAAAGCTACTTAATAGTCTGTACAAAAATTAAACATGTATATTTTCTGGAACCTAGCAATTTTACACCTAATTATACATGCTTCCAAAAACAAGGACATATGACCACCAAAACATATGTGTAAGAATGTTCATGGCAGCCTCTTCATTGTAGTCACAAATTGGAAAAATCTTAAGTATGCATCAGAGGTAAGATGGATAAATATATTGCTCCTTTTCAAGTAATGGAATACAAGTATTGGATTTTTAAAATATCTATATTCACTAATTTTACACTGAATATTCTAATTTTACACAAGATATGATCTGACACATATATTGTTAATAACTTAAAAAGCTAATAATGATGTTGTGGTCCTCTGAATCCCAATTGTTATTCCTTGGGTGGTGTGGTGAGAGCCTGGTCAAATATTCTTACACATAAACACTTAGAAGTATATATTTATATGAAAAATGTTTAAATACAGGAGAAAAAGGGTAGAGAATGGGGACGAGATGAAAAAAATCCTGGGTTCTTACTCTAATATTTTGGCATATGATTAAAATCTCTCCAGAGCAAGATAGTCATCCTAAATGCCTTCAGATTTTATGACCTAGATACTTTTTTCCTCTTGGAATGTAAATACATACTGAAGAGCAAAGTAAATCTCTCTGGAGTTCTCTCTCTATCTATACAATTATAAATTAACTTCCCAAGGTTTGGTCCTAGTCCAGAATCTTAAGTTTTTTTGTAAAATTTATTCAGAAATTTCTCCCCCTCTCAGTAGCAATACAAACATATATTTTTGACCTGCCACAGTACACAGCAATAGGAAAGAGTAAACTACTTCTAATCTCAGTAAAATAAATGAATCTCACAGATATGAGGGAAAATAAACTAAGAAAAATAATATGTACTTTATGATTCAACTTATATGAAATTCAAGGATAGGCAAAACTAATTTATGGTAAGAAAAGTCTAAATACTGGGCCTTTCTGGGGAGGGTGGGGGAAAGGGTATGGGAAAGGGCCCATGAAACAATTCCACTGGTGGAAATTCTTTATACTGATATGCGTGGTGGTGGTTCAGGTGTTTCTAAATGTTCAATGAATTTTATACTTAGAATTTGTGCACATTATATTTCAATGAAAATATTTTTGAAAACACTAACACTTTGAAACTTCTCTTTATACAACTAATGAAAGGCTGTAAAGTAGAAACAGTGGTAGGAACCTGAAAGGTATAGACATATAGCAATAAGCTGATCAGCCAGGCTCATGATCCTCTAGCTGGGAACTGATTCAGCCATTGTTTCCTAGCTTGTTTTCCTACTTCTTGCTACTTAAGAACCACATAACCAGTGGTCATAAGGATTCCTACTTTCATGAAACCTAAGTCTGGTCTTTGAGATTTCTTCCATAACCTGAATTCCAGTGGACCAATTGAGCCAACCAGACCAGTAACTCATATCTAGAAGCTAAGTCAACTGGTTTCATGACCCTCTCTGCCTGGGAACTGACTGACAGTGAGAGGACAGTTTCTGCTCTCCTGTCCTGTGAGCTCATCCCCAAGCAATCAGCAGACCCATTTCCCCAGCCCTTGGTCCACAAAACTATATTTAAAACCCCCTGCCCCCAAATTTTCTAAGAGATGAATTTGAGGAATTTCTCTAGTTTCTTCACTTGGTGCACTGTGTGTATGATACTGGGCTCTCTTCTCTGCTGTAACCCCTGCTGTCTCAGTATATACTGGCTTCCTCTTGAACAGTGGGTGATGAACCTGATTGGGTGGTAACAACTTCAGATAAAGTAAGAGGAAATTTTATAACTTTGAGTAAAATTAGTCAAAATGTCTGTGTAATTTTTCCCCAGTGGTAATTGTTAGTCTAAGTATAAATGATAAAAAAAATGAGAAGTTGGATTTTTGCAGTGGATGGGTCTGTGAAAGATAAGGAGTTCTTATTAAAAATGATTGTTTTGATTTAAGTTTGACCATGTAATTCAGGATAGCTAAGTGAAACCAAAATAGAAGATTAACTAAAGCTATTTAAAACAACTTATAATAATATTGAAATGATTTTTTTTTTGGAAAATTATCTCAATTAATCTTCTCAAAACCTGAGATGCAGGAAACTTCTACATTTCCAAAAGTGAAAGCAATGAAAACACAAGGCACAAACACTAAAGTTCCAGAGATAGGCTGTAGACCAAGATCCAATAACAAAGCCAATTGCTTGGAAATGCTGATAGCAGAATGCTCTGTAAGGTAAAACTTTGAAACAGCCTGAAATAGTAAATAAATTGTGATACATACTACAATATGTAGCATCATAATTAAAATTTATGGGAAAACTTAGAAAGATTGTCACCTAAGTGGTGAGTATAAAAATTAGTTGTAGAGTTTCTTAGGTGGAATTTCTTACAAAACAAACTCTGAGGAGCAGCTTTGCATTCAGAAGGCTGTAGGGATTGGCCTCAAAATGACATCTTTAAAAAATTGAGAATGCAGAGCCAGGAAAAACGGGAAGCTGAAGTATGGTGAGAATTAGTTGATCCCACAGGGAATTCTTGAGCTGGATGGTCTTCAGCTCTTCCCTAATTGAAATAGAAGTTTGAATCTATTGTATTCCAACATAGACCAGTTATTACATAAAGGCTGCCCCAGAGGAGGGAGTTGAAAGTCAGGAAAAGCAGCTCATTGTAATATGGTGGAGGCCAATTTGGAGGAGAAACTCATTCAAATAGCTGGTTGAATGAACATCTCATTGAGGGTGGAAGATCTGAGTAAAATGTCATATGGATCTACTTATTTTTTAAAGATCTTAACCTATGCAGAAACAGATTTTCCAATATCCTGAATTTTTTCTTTTTCTGAAGAAACAGAAAAAGAATGTTAGTGAGACAAACTAAGATCTTGTTGCTGCTGCTGGCCTCGAAGTGAAAACTGAAGTCCAACCTCCATCTCCTGTGTTCGTGCTAGCATAAGGTGACCAGACGTTTCACTTTTGGCAGGACAGTCCCGATTTTTAATAATTTGTCCCGTGTCCCGAGGCATTTTAAAAAAGTCCTGATTTTTGGAAAGAATACATGACAATCTAGGGAAGGGTGGGACAATGGGAAGGGAATGTACGGTTTTTGGTTGCTGAAAAGATTAATGTAACTCCATTTAGGAATGAAGAGGTTAATGTAACTTCATTTGGAAATGAAAAGGCTAATGTAAAATCCCTACTCCCCTCCTGGGCAAGGTTACCCAGGTGGACTGGTGCCCTACTCCTTTGAGCCACAGGCCCTGCCCTATATATAATCTTTTTTTAATGTATTATATTTGTAAATTGTACTTATGTTGAAATTGAAAAAAATATATTACAATACTATTTTTGCATTCTATGAAAATTTTTGTTGCTCCGTATAGACCAAATTTTTAATCAAGAACACACCCCTTCTCTGCCCCACCCCCATCCCACCCCCATCAATGGTGTCCCGCTTTACCAATGTTAAAATCTGGTCACCTTATGCTAGCAGCTTTCCCCCCACTTCATACAGCACCTCTGCTGGACGGTATGTAGAGTGGCTTCCCTCAAGGTGTTACCTAGACCCTCCTTTCTGCAGGTCTAACTGACTGGCCACCACGTCCTTCTCTGACTCTGTGTGTTGCCTCTATCAATGTACCATCAAAATCATGCCTGGGAGTTGTTTTAGTCTTTTTTTGGTGCTATAACAAAATACCTGTGGCTGGATAGTTATGATTAATAGGAATTTATTCCTTCTAGTCTAGAAAGTGGTCTAGTCTAGAGCAGCAGTTCTCAACCCACAGGAACTGTATTAAAGGGCCATGGCTTTAGGAAGGTTGAGAACCACTGGTCTAGAGGCTATGATGTCCAAGATCAGGGCACTAGCAGGTTTTTTGCCTGGTGAGGGCTGGTCTCTTTTTCCAACATGATACCTTGGTGCTGCATCCTCTGGAGGGGACAAATGCTGTGTCCTCGAATAGCAGAAGAAATAAAAGAGGAAAACAGATGAGGGCAATGTACTCTAGCCCTTTTATAAGCAGCCAATCCCCTGCATGAACACTATTATCTCCGTCTGAAGTCTCAAGTCCCACATCTCCACAATCAGGGCCTTACCCTTAGCATAGGAAGACTTGATGAGGTTGAAAATTGAACTCATTCAAGAATGACTACAATTGGGATTAAGTCTTAGACTTGATTCTTACTCTTTTCTGTCCTCTAGTTTTAGAGGATAAGTCTCTCTATATGTATGCTACTAAGGCTTCTGGCTTTCACACATTGATTCAGTCGATTGCTAACCTTCAGCCTTGCATTACTTTTTTCCAGTGTATCAATAGTTCCCACAGACAGCCATCCACTTTCATAGTCATGATTATTATTACTTTCTCTGCACTTTTCAAATGCCTGAGTGAATGTACCAACCAGTGCATTCTCTTACATCAGTATCTTACTTTAGCTTATAACCAGTGAAAGTTTTGATAATTGCTCTACTTACTACAATGTGACATGGGCAAAGTATGTTGTCTATCATCCACCTGCCCCCCGTGATGAAGTCCCCATTGACGCTCATTAGTGATTAGTGATTCCGCTTGTAAATCTCATTTTCAAATCTGTTTCTCATAGCCATTCCTGCCTTATAAAACATCTGGAAGGCAACCCCCAAAACATGTTACCCCAATACAAAGGAAGATTTTGTTATTAATTTAATTAACCAATAAACTACTAAATAACTGAATAATATTGTATATGCTCTGGATATATCAGAACAGGAAAGCACAGCATCTATCCTCAAGTCACCTGGGGGTAGTAAGGGTTGAGAGGCAAACAATTCTAAGTCAGGATGATAACCACCTTAGCATTTAGGCTTCGGAGAGTGTCATCAGTCATCACCATCATCATCATCAGTAACTCCTATTCAGAGAAGCTGGGTTCCTGAGTGAAAATTTACATGATCTCACTCTTAAAAAGAGTCATTTTAAAGAATGACATTAGAATCTGTTGGAAGTAAAAATATGCTATATACTGTGTTACTGGTCTTTTTGTGCTTTCATATTTAAGTTAAAATAGATAAGAAAAAAATTGAAAAGTTAACCAATACTTGAAAAACTCTCTGCTTCCATAGAACTATCTAGCAATGAGAAAAATACTAATTCCTTAATCCCTTGCTAAGGAATGGCAACCAACTGCTAAATTTTATTCTTTCTTAAACTAGACACCAGCTGGTAGAAGAGAAAATAAGGGGACAAAGCAGGGTGGCATTGTGGGGATTTTCTTAAATTACAACTAGAAAAATCACACTGCTAACTTACATAATTTCAGGGTGTAGAAGCAATTCTATTGTATGGGATTTAACAGCAGTCAATCTATTAGCTTTTGATCTTTGAAGAGTCAAACATCTTAAGGAATGTAACCAGCTTTACATCTGTTCCTCAATTGGAAGGAATGTAAGTGATCTGAGAAAAAGAGGTCATCATTCTCTCTGAGCTCATTTATATCATCCTTCCACACAGCAGAGCCCTTCAAAATGAGCTGTCAAACATGCAAATGGTGTGTCTCCAACCTCCACCCCCACACCCCAGGATGGCCTGGTTAGTGCATCAGACACATAACTATATGGATATTCCAGTCCTGTTCTTCAAACTCCTTAGTAAATTTTGTCTGCCATATTTAGTTTCCAGAAAGTTCTTAGAAGAAGCAAATCACATGCTTATTACTTTTTTTTTTTTTTTTTTTTTTTTTTTGAGGAGAAAAGAAGATTTAAAGTGAGTGGAAGAGATTTTGTGTGTGTTTATTTTTATTTTCTTAGCTTTGGTTTTGAGGAACGAGATCTAATTTTCAACATGTAAACATATTTTATAATGTGTAGAAGTTCATGAGTTTAAATTTTAAAATACAATTATACACAGCACAAGCTTTCAGTGACAAAGGATGTTTTACTATTGTGTGTTAGGCATTCCTTTGTTTTGATGTTATCCTGAAATCCCATCTCTCTGCGGTCCCAGTTGTAGGGTGAAAACTAGTCCATTTTGGTGATTACTTTTCCTTTCGCCTAACTGATTACAAGCCAAATTATAAAATGCTGGAAGCATTCAGGCTTAAACTAGTTTTCAAGTTTAAAGCATGAAAGCCTGTAGAGGGGATTTAATGGATTTCTTTTTCTTTGTATTGTTTACTAGAAGTTGAAGCCTGTAGCAGTTCTTGTTTGTCAGGTGAATTTAACATCATACCTGAAATTATGACATGGATTTCTGAGTGAGAGTCATTTCAGAATCCTAGCATTTCTGTTGAGCTTCTGATTGCCAGATATAAGACTTAAAAAAAAAAACAAAAAAACTAAACTAAATAAGCAAAGCAGTATGTTATTCTTATAAATGTGAAAAAGGCACTATAATTATTTCATGATACAAAACTGAGATGCTATATATAACTATGTTAGTATGTATATCAATGCTTTTAAAAATATATGATCAAAATGGCAATCATGTATAAACAAAAGATGTCATCATCACATTGACCTTGTTTTTTGTTTAACTTCAGCATTTATGGACCCAGAACATAATGGAATCATACCATATGGGCTCATATTCCAGGTTTTTAATTTACAATCTCTAGGACCTTGAGCTAATTATCTTCTCTAAACTTTAGTTTCTTGTTTGTAAAATAAGAGATATTAGGAAGTATTAACAGCAATAAAAACACTGATCTCACAGAGTTGCTGTAAAGTTTAAATGAGCTCATGTCCTAAAACATTTAGCAAGTCACCAGCACTTAATTTTAGTTAAAAAACAAAATATTGAGAGCTCTTCAGAGAATGTAGTGGATGAGAAAAATGGTTACAAATATCCTTTCTTCCCTGCACCCTGTCTTGCCTGTGTAATCTTACACACCATAGCTTTCCATCTCGACTCTATCCATGTGACTTGCTTTGACCAGTTGATATTGGCAAGTCATAGAGATTTAAGAAGCACTTATGCCATTGGGTTTGCTCTTTCTTGTGTCTTTTCCTTCACCATGTGATTACCTGGAATAACCTGATGGAGGGACCAAACACATACAGAAGGCCCAAACTGCCCCCCTTGTTCTGTTACTGTCATTTTAGGCGGCCGACAGCCACCAGTTTTAGATGTGTGTGTAAGCCGAGCCAAGATTAGCAAAGCTGTCTAGGCAACATCTGTTAATGGGTACTCAGTGTTAGATCATAGATCATGCCTTTGAGTACTCTGGGTTTCATCTCCTTGTTTGTTTTCTTTAGTTTTTGTTTGATTGTTGGCCATGTCCATTTCTTCTGGGGTATAGGTTTATCTTGTTTGTCATTATGGTAGGGTCTACCTTCAACATTTAAATTAAAGGATTAAGTTTTAGCTAGGGCAGTAATACTCTTGGGTTCATTGCTTAGATAGTCTTTGCATATGTCTTTAATGGGACCCAGTCTGAATTTAAATATCAGATGGACCCGAACACCTGCTTACCTTTATTTTTGGTGCTAGCAATCTCATCAGCATTTAAACACATATAAAATTACATATATGTCATATAATAAATTAGAATATCTCTAAATTATAATAGTATTTTCTCAAGAAATAGAAATAGATCTATATGTGGAGAGAGTAATATGAAGTTATAATATACTTTTATTTCGATTATGTCATGAATTTTTTTTTTTTTTTTTGGCCAGGGCTGGGTTTTGAACCCACCACCTCCGGCATATGGGACCGGCGCCCTACTCCTTTGAGCCACAGGTGCTGCCCATGAATGTATTTTTGAGCCAGCTTGAATACCAACCAATTGAATATCATACAAAATTACATATAAAATATCATAAATTTGTCAAATAATAAATTTTAAATGTTAAATAACACCAAGATGATGAATAATAACAAGAAATCATCATTCAGTATATTCCAATAACTCATTATGGAAAAATTAAAAAAAATAGTAATATTAGTTTTGGGATGGCACATTAGTAGTTACTACAGCACATTGGAATAGACATTCTGATAGAGTATACAGTTCTGGAGCTGGGAGAGAGATCTTGCCTAAAGGTATAGTTTTGGATTTAGTGTAAATCTCATGGTGAAGGACATTATGGAATAAAATAGAAAGAATAAAATGAAAAACCCTAAAACACAATGATTCTTAAAAAGTAGAGTATGAAAGAAAAGCAAGGGAAGGAAAATGAGGTTTAATGGTCCAAGAACTGGAAGAATCACATAAAGAAAGTTGGAAGAGATTTTTAAAACAATTTATCCACAACTTGGCATCATACAGCAAGTTTATCTAAAATTGAAAATGAGAAGTGCCTGTGTGTAGCAATTAGGGTAATAACTTTAATAAGACCAGATTTAAGGTGGAAAATATAGATTTGTCTGATAACAGGATGAAGGAATACATAGGGCAAAGGCAAATGGAGACAGTCAGAATCATTCACACACAGAAATGATTCTCATGTGGGGGGATAAGCCACTCCTCCGGGGTGAAGGACTCAAATACAACTTGGAGTTTTTCTAACAAATGCAAACATTGTAACCTAATCTCCTATACTCTTATATTAATTCAAAATTTTTAAAAGGTTGGGAAAAAATAAGGAAATGTAGTAACCGAGATAAGAGGTAGATAGATTACGATAGTATTAGGGAAGAATTTAGTTTGTTATTGTAGGATGAAAGATAGTTGATCAGTTTGTTATGATCTAGAAGGCAATTAGAGGAGTGGTATCATTGAAAACAGAGGGGAAAAAAGTTATGAAATAAGATAATTCTCAGGAAAAAGCTTTGGATAGGAACCCAAGACAGGCTGAAAGGAGGTAAAGGTGAATTACACTATGTGTAGAGATATGTATAGATGGTAAGACAAGAAGTCAATGAAACTGTGTCTAATAGGCATAATTTATCTCTGGAGCATATCACACGGTCATCAGGAGAAAGAAAGAGCAACAGTGGGAGAGGTGGGGGAGAGAGAGACAGAGACAGAGAGAGAAACAGATAGACAGATGTACAAACAGATGTGAGGAGAAAGGAGAAAGAGGCAGAAACAGGGAGAGATGGCCCCGAGAGACGGAGAGAGACTGATGGTGAAAGTGTGAGAATTGGTCTTGCAGCAGTTTTCAATCTGTGGGTTGCGACCCACAGAAATTGTATCAGAGGGTTGCAGGATTATGAAGGTTGAGAACCACTATGAGGAAGCAGAGTTGTAGGGGAAAAGCAGTCAGTTCAGGTAATGCTGAGTTCCACTGGTGCCTCACTTAATTTTGAAGCATGAATATTCAGGGCAATAATTTACAAGGTCATATGGATAAGCTATACTGTTTAATTAAATATATGCCATTCATTATCAGTATCCTTATTTCCACCATGAAGATGAAGCCTGGAAGTTTCATTTGGTCATTATCTAGATGTGTTATTATAAGATGATATAAAAAAAAAGTTTTAAAAATCATGGATGAATCACAAAACTCAACCAGATAAACAAAAAATAATCAGCTGATACATAAGCATCATTAAGGAACAGTAAGAGAAACATCTCTGGACATAGCTTTTGACATGTGAAACATACATATCTATACACACATGCATATATATTTACTTTAGAAGGCAATCTGAATCTATGAATAAATATTTCCCAACTATGAATGACAAAAATGATACTTATGGGCCAGGCACAGTGGCTCACACCTATAATCCTAGCACTCTGGGAGGCTATAGGCATGAGGATCCCTTGAGCTCAGGTGTTCAAGACCAGCCTGAGCAAGAGACAGAACCTCCCCCCATCTCTACTAAAAATAGAAAAACTAGTCAGGTATTGTGCCAGATGCCTGTACTGCTAAGTACTTAGGAGGTTGAGGCAAGAGGATCTCTTTAGCCCCAGAGTTTGAGATTGCTGTGAGCTGTGATGTCATGGCACTCTACCGAGGGTGATAGAGTAAAACTCTGTCTCCAAAAAACAAACAAACAAAATTCTTATGACAGCATACGATTCATTGGGCATTAGAAATCAGGGAAATTTAAATCAAAAATTATGTGGATAGTATATAGCATTAAGAGACTAGAATTCTCTTCTCGAGAGCTTGTATTCCAAACTTATAGCAAATATTTAAGAAATAATAAAGTAAACAATAAAGTGTTGTTAAGTACCAAAAACATTACTTTCTTTCAAGTAATAAAGGGCCAATTTGTTTAAGTAAAATAACAAACATCTGTATCTTTGGCAACATAAACTACCATAATCACAGCACAGATATTTTCATTTTACCTCATACTAAACACAACAATTAAAGCATTCTGAATTGTTATGTTTATAAAAATCTATGCATTTTAAAACTTACTGCATAAACAAATCTGTGTAGGTTTGCTTCTCATATAATGTGTCCATTAGTTTGGTTTCCCACTTTTATCCAGAATTATACATTTTCAACTAATCAGAAAAAAAGAGCATAAACATCTATTGAAATGATGTTCATGTTCTTGATGATTTTTGTTTACAGAGAGAGATTCTGGGTGGTCTGCTGGCTGATCACATAACTTGAAAACGGTGGAGTTCTTCTATCAGTTTGTAGCTCTCATTCATATGACTTAGTTGGTTTCTAAGAAAACCTTTCCTTAAAGCTTTATAGGAGAAAACTTTCAACAAGGAAGAAACAAGGAAGGTCCACGCTTTAAAGTCACTTACTTTATCACACATGTTACTAAACCATCAGAACTAAATGCAACTCTGCTCCAAAGAAAAGCATAGGAAAGAATAATTTTCCCATCCTAACCTCTTCTTTATATGTCTAGGTGGGGGATTCATAAGATAAGATATAACTATACTCAAGGAAGAGAAGATTAACAAATATTGGGGTAAAAGAAAAGTTTCTCAAGGTAAAAAATTACAAAGAAAAGACCAGGAGGAGAAACTGAGGACACTTAGGGGAACATACCCTAGGGTAGGGTTTGGAAGCAGAGAAAATTCCTTTACTCAATTACCCATCCGTTGTTGTCTGTAAAAATGACTCTGAAAAGTTTTGTTATGTAGAGTTGTGACTTGAGTACTGAGGATGGGCTTTAGAAGGAGAGGGTTTCTCAAGAAACTCACTTCAATAGGCCCAGAGACCAAAGTAGGCGTCAGAAGCCACTTGCTTGTGTTCATTTGATGCTTCAGTCAGGCAGCCACTTATTAGGCAGCCGCTGTGTTCAGAACCCACTGATAGGGACTAGCTGTTAATGTGACCGTACGGGGTTTGGCACCACTGCCACTCATCTCTGTGACCGTAACCTCAATCAGAGATACAACTGTGATCCCCACTGCATGTGTGACCATAGGGTGACTCGAGGCAAATTGGATGGAAAGGGGAAAGAAAAAGGTTTTTCATTCAATTTGCTATGGTTATAGAGGCCCAATCATTGTACCTTTTATGATTTTTTAAAAGGATTCGAGATACAAGGGCTATTGTGACAGATGTCATATTCATAAGGCCCCATATAGGGAAATAGAGAGAGAGGTTCAACAGTCCGACCAGCGCGCTTGATGTCTCTACCCCCCGTTACTTTCGATATGTCGAGTGTCTCTGTTCTGGTGTCTCTTCCTTGGGAGAAAACACAAAAGGCAATGAATAACCCATTATCCACATAATAAATTTCAGACTCAGTTTTGTCTGAGAAAATGAATAGCTATCTTTGGAGCCAATTTTAGGAGTCATAGGTTCCGGGCCCTGTTGTCACTTACTATCTGAACTTGGACAAGTCATTTAACCTCTCTGAGCTGAGTTGTCGCATCTGTGGAATTGAAATAATAATAGCTAACTCACGAGGTGCGGTGGGTCAAGTGCAGTACTGTAAGTGAGCAGGTTTGGGAAAGTGTACAGTACAGTTTGACTATTACTGACCGTAGTTTTTCTTGTCTGACACACCAGGCAAGTAAAATTGGAATTATTTCCATGTGCTTCTTTTTAGTAAGTCAAAATAAATTTTATCCTTTAAATAAAATGTTAAATCCTTTAAATAAAATATTGTCCTTTGGAGCCAGACCTACAGATGGGTAACTTTGAGACTTAAATGGTTCCCTCTTCATCTTTAAATACAGTATCCATGAAGAGAGAGGTTCTTGACATCACAATGTTTAATGGGATTTATGTAGTTTGAATTGGGAATTCTTGCCAACTGTAAAGCAAGGTGTCAAACTCCAGATTGCAATACAATCCCTGTTAAGACTGGCACTCGAGGTCAGAGTTTGGCATGTTCATGTGAGTCCTGACACAGGCTTTTTTGTAATAAGGGAAAGAAACATTTAACAAGAGGCTATTGACAGATAGACCATATCAACCACCAAGATTTTTTGCCCTTTTAAGGCAAATCTGTGTTTGCCTACAGAGAACCCACAGTTTTATTCTCAATAATGAATTCTGCCATTTCCCAATCCATTCCTGGGAGATAGATAGATAGATAGATGATAGATAGATAAATAGATAGATAGATAGATAGATAGATAGAAAGACAGATAGACATAAGATGTGTGTGTGTATGTATGTGTGTGTGTGAGAGAGAGATTCGTGATGACAAAGAATGAAAGAGGAAAAGAAGGAGAGAGATAAAGAAGTGAGAGGGAGAACGGATTCAAGGAGAAAAGAGACCAGAGGAGAGGAAAGAAGAGGAAGGGAGGAGAATTGGAAAAGCAGGGATGGGGAATCTATGCCACAAGATTAACTCTCTGGGAAAAGGAAATCACAGGAAAAAAAAGACAGAAGGAAGAGCAAGAAGAGAAATCATAAAACCCTCAACTTCCATAAAGATTTGGATTCATTTCTCAGAACAAGGAGATTTTAAAAGTTGAGGATAAGTAGCTACCACCAATGTCAAGTCTACTGAAAGAGGAAGGAATACAAATAGAGGATCTGGGCTGTGCATCACTCTGCCCCATGCAGCCGAGGCTTGGTTTTGATTCCATTTATTAATTGTTATTTTCTGGGCTATAAATCTCAGCATAAAGATAAAACATTAGATGATCTCAGGTATATTTGGTCAACACTCTAATATTTTCACTGAATGTCATTCAAATTATATCAGCAGAAAATCCATACATGAGAGCATGATTTTAATTACTGAATTTATAATTAAATTAATAATGCAAAGCAAGTCTTAAATGACCTTCTTTCTTGTATTTTTTACTTCCTCATTTCAGTAATCTCGTATTAAAACAGAAAACACAAACCCAGAACACATCACAAAATTAGCAGTGAATAAAACTGTATTCTTATTTATCTAAAATTATCTTTTTTAATCTAAATTATCTAAATGGCCATTTGAAGAATTTTATTAGATAGTATAATTGTTCTCTCTCTGCAAAGACCAATATCTTACTACATGGCACAAAAATAATCATCTTAGACTGGAAAGTAGCAACACTTTGAGATTCCTTTTTCAAACATGATAATTCCCAGCATTTACACAGGATCTACAATGCGCCAAACACCATTCATCTGACACTGAGAAATTGTTTTATTTTTTTTTTTTTGACCACTAGTGGCATTTTATTGAACTGAAACTAGGGTTTAGCCTCAAGATATGGGTACAGACAAAAGTCTTTTCGAATGAAAAGTAAAGCATATATTATATTTAAGAAAGGTCCTTAGATATAATTAATTCTATTTTTTCAAGTTATCACATTGGTCATACTGTAAGTGAAGTCAACAGAATTATTTTTAGCTGGAAAAAAAAAACCAGGTTGGAATGTAGTACCAACATTTTGGCACAGTATTTACACTTAATACATCTGAAAAAACTGTCATCTATTTGGTGTTAGAAATAAAGTCAACCAATAATAGCAATATGTTGGAAAAATGTGTTTGTTATGCTGGTGAATTGCCACAGCAAACCTTGTGCTTCTCAGATAAGTGGCTGGATCCCAGGTAGGTAAAGAGTAGACAGGTAGCATTTTCTGGTCAGTATGTGCTTTACCCCTATAGGAAACGATTGAGTATTATTTTAGTGTAAATATTCAATTCCCTGAAAACTTGAAGAGGAATGAGGATCAGCTGAGACTGTATTTTCATATTAGAACCCTATCTTAGCTACCTCTCCATAAGATAAAGAGTATCTCATAGTCAGTTTGCTCTAAGAAACTGGACAAATGGATCCTTTCAGAGCACTGGTGCTAGAGAAGGTCAGAAGGCGAATTTAAACTTGACTATGACTTAAGTTTTCTTCTGGAGCAGTGACTTGATTTTCCTATAAAAGCTCCCTCCATGGTTTCTAATGTAGGTTTCTATTTTCACGGGTTGTTAGTGTTGGCACTGTTGTTCTGCTCAGAAACAAAACTGGTGCGAACTTGTTGCAATGTGAATACTAAGCAGTGACTGACGCAGAAAAGTCAAGCAAGTTACCCGGAACACCACGCTTCTATTTCCCCAGATATAAGGCAGCTTTATTGTTCTAATGTCAAGTATTTCTTTCCACCCTTCCTCACAAGGTCTTTTCACTTGATGCGGGAAGAAGGAAGTGGCCTGACTATTGCAACAAATGTGGGATAGAAATAGTAAAAGCAGAAAGCATGGTTCGCATTAAGAACAAAACACTATAAATTCCATTCATGTGTGTCATCTGAAAAAAAAGGAATTTTACACGCTGTAACAACCAGGATCTGAGTATGAAAATATGGCTTCACAATAGGAGGGTCTTTGAACTGGATTTTTTTTATCGTTGGTTTGACTATTTGTCCTTTTACCCCCCTTTTAAGGTCTGTGTATAATGCCACGTAAATGACTGTACAACTCTTTCTGACTGGAGTGGACCTTTTCTAGGAGGGTCCAAGATCAATTTTTTGGTACCTTTTTATATTACAGTGTTATTCATAGGATTGCTTAATAGTTTTTGGATGAAGGGATAACCTAAAAAATAATACGACACTAATCT
>NW_003852405.1:26878146-26919342 GCF_000181295.1 Otolemur garnettii
TCTTTCTTTCTTTCTTTCTTTTCTTCCTTCCTTCCTTCCTTCCTTCCTTTCTTTCTTTCTTTCTTTTCTTCCTTTCCTTTCCTTTCCTTTCCTTTCCTTTCCTTTCCTTTCCTTTCCTTTCCTTTCCTTTCCTTTCCTTTCTTTTCTTTTCTTGAGAGAGCCTCAAGCTGTCACCCTGAGTAGAGTTGCTGTCACCCTCACAGCAACCTCCAACTCCTGGGCTTAAGCGATTCTCCTGCCTCAGCCTCCTGAGTAGCTGGGACTACAGGTGCCCACCGCAATGCCCGGCTAGTTTTTGGTTGTTTTTGTCATTGTTGTTTGGCAGACCTGGGCTGGATTCGAACCCGACAGCTCAGGAATATGTGGCTGGTGCCCTGGCCTCTTGGGCTACAAGCACCGAGCCCAATCTGCTTTCTTACATGCACTTCTCTCTGAAAAGATTTCTAAATCTGTCATCCACATTTGATTGGCAATGAACATGCTGTGAGCTTTAACTGGGAAATTACATCAAGAAAGTGTGAGTGAGGAGGCATTTCTTCCTTCTGGTTTGGACTTACCCTCTTGGCTTTCCTGGAAACACTATGCTTGTCTGGCCCCCTGTTTCTATCATGTTTAATTTCACCCTCTTCTCCAAACTCTTTGACTTTAAATCCTTTCCCCTGCACAAAGCTGTCATATTATTATCTTCCAATCTGTGCCTCTTTCTCTGATACTGCCTGACACAAGATTCCTACCATCTCTCCTGGTTAATCTTTCCATCATTCTGGGGTCTGAGAATCCTGAGGTGAAGATCATTGGTGTCCCTCTCCGTGCCAAGCCCTTCTCTCACTCACTGATGTTTGCAGCCTTGATATTTTGTCCTAACTACGGGGCCTGCTCTCTTTGCTTAACCGTGATTCTTTTAATTGTATCTGTGTTACTGAATTTTATTGGTTTTCCTAATTTCTTCATTCTTTCTCTTCTGAAGTCAGGCAATTCTGTACAGTCTTTTCCTTTCAACATATTCTTGAGAATTAATTCATTTCCATCTTCAGTGCCGGCCTTTCTCCTAGACGTGCCAGGTTTGAGTTACTGACTGTGCATTTACGCTCTCAGGCTTTGCTGTCCCTTCAACCTTAACACTCTATAAAAGAACTAACAGAATTTCTTGTCAAACTCGTTCCTGTTTCTCCTCCTGCTATTTCTCTTTTTCTTTCTGAGCCCTTTCTGGTCTCTCCCTTACACCCACATACCGATATCATTGAGCCTTGTCTATGCTATTTCTTTTTCAAACTTCCACTTCTCTGTTCTCCGAGGTGGCCATGACCTCAACCTTAGATGGCTCGTTTGTGAGTCCTGCATCGATCACATAAGTGAAAGTGTGAAACGAGACTATGTCAAATACCAACTTCAAAGTGCACTATAATGGTGCTGTCGCTACCATTGCTCTTGCTGTTATTGTATTTCTCTTATAACTGCCATAAAATCCAAACTTATTTCCCTGGTTTATGTCTTCCCATTTCTGTCCATACTTCACTCAACCACCTGATGAGTATCCTGAAGAATCACAGATTACTTAGCTTCCAGAATACATAAGAATGATTTAAAATTTAAATTTCATTGTCTCCCCTCTTCCTCCCAGTTTAAGTTCTCAAAGCTGGTATTTAAGACTCCATAATAAGGCACTAATCTCCTTATACATAATTCTCTCTGAAAAAATTATTTTCTATGCACCTAATGCCAAATAAGTCATCCACATTAGGATCTCTGTTATAAAATTCTGTTCACACCTTTCTCTAAGACTCACTCTTCTGTGTATGTTTCCAAATTCTGGGTTGTTATTTTCCCTGAGTATACTTTCAGCATCACCTTTAAACTCCTGAAAGCAAACAAAGATTCTTAAAATTTATTTCCCCATCATTCCTTTAACACCTAGCTTTCTAAAAGTACTACTTCACTGCTCACTAATGCATTATTTTTAAGAATTAACCCCCTACTTTTTTAGTATAATAGAAAAAAAAGATGATAGCATCTACCTATTCACTTTAAAATTATAAATGGCTTATTCAATTAATATTCTCTTAAAATGTATCCTGTGAACAAATAGTGTAAAAATATTGCTAAAAATTCCTTTAGTTTATGGTAGAAATAGCATTCCACCAATGTATAGCCTTCTTATGAGTTAGAAAGTTTCATGAGAAAGCAAAGAAACAATCTATGGCTTAGCAACTCAAAGAAGCAGGCAGATTGTTGAAAACCTGTCATGATTTCTTGATTTACCTGGACTGAAAGATAGAAAGGGGCTGAAGTGAGTTCGGCCAACTGAGCATGACTCCTGAGTTAATTCCTCCTGGGTGTCGGCTTGCTCTCAGAATGCTGGTCAGCGCACTTGCAAAGCACGACATTGGCTGGGCAAGGGAAAGTGGGTGGAAGAGGCAAGTCCATTTCCCTTATTAGAGAAAGAGCTGAGAACCCGGTCTCCACTGATGGAGGCTCATTAACATCATGCGAAGACAAGTCAGACAGATCACTAATTTTGGTTACTTAGCCAAATTATATAATTGTGGAAAACACTACCTCTTTTCAAAATCTGTTCAACATTGTGGAGATGATCCTAATGAATTCCTAGTACTTTCCTCAAAGTAAAGTTTAACAATGGCTATATAAGAGTTTTACCTTACAGTGGTTCTCAACCTTCCTAATGTCACAGCTCTTTAGTAGAGTTTCTCTGGGTTGCGACCCGCAGGTTGAGAACCGCTGCCTTATAAGATTAATACTCACTAATTATATGTGCCATTACTAGTGCTCAATTTATATTAGCTTATTTAATTCTCACAACCATATAAAGATGGTATCACTATTAACTAATTAAAAATAAGTGGATTGAATTTTACATCACTGTCCTAACATATCTTCTTTATATAAAATATTTCAGTAAATTTCTTGTTTTCTCTTATCATGGGAAGTCACAATAGAATACAACACAAATGAACAGAAGCAAAACACAACAAAATAAAGTCCCTGGAATGAGGTATGTAAAAGATTCTTTTAAATAATTCAGCCTGGAATGAATTCATTCTTTCTGGCATTTGGCAGAGTATAGAAAACATTCATCTTGGAAATAAGAACAGGATAGACAGTCCCAAGGGCAAACTGAGTATGGAATCTTTTGCAACTCAGCACTACAAAGTCCCCCTGTAGAGAACACATGTGTCGTGGAAAAAACAAGCTGTTTACATTCTCCAAACTTCGGAATTTTTCCACTTCACCATTTTTTTTTTTCAGTTTAATAAGCTAGAGATGTATAAGAACACACAAAGAAATTTACATAGAGGCCTGAAGGTGTAAGTGGGAGAATAAAAGTATCTAAAAATGATTTTTGAAATAATAGGTTCTTATAATAATCTTCTGACTTGTAAATTTCTACTTAAAAATTACACAAGTCCAAAAACATTGTATTGTGTGGCGTGATACACTGATCTCATAGTGATCACTGATACCAACAAGTGATATGCATTGCCAGGTTCGTAGAGATATTAATGATGTATGCTGTCTTTTCACAAATATCAGTTACTTGTTTTCAAACAATTTCATTTTTACCATAAGAAAATAATAGTCTTTGAGTCTGCTGATATCTATGTATCCTAACATTCCAAAATATTGTAATGATGATAATTGTCAAGGATACAAGTGCTTACATGAGAAAAATGTGAAGGAGGCTTTCATTCTAAAGTGAAATGTCAAGGGCGGTAGCCACTGATCACATGGCACTGTATAGGTTAATTTTTTATTAATTTTTAGTTAATTAAAATAACAATTCACATAAACATTTTGTTATTCAATTGCAGTAGACGCCTTTACGTCCTCAGTAGCATATGTGGCTTCTGCCTACCTCATTTCATAGCGTGGACATCTGATATTTCCATCGTTGAAGACAGTTCTATTAGACAGTGATGTTCCAGAGTTATACTTCTGAAATTATAAAACTTATAGTTTATGGTAGTGCCAAGTCTCTTAAGAACATACTCACAGGCTTGGCGCCTATAGCTCAGTAGATAGGGAGCCAGCCACATATACTGGGGCTGGGAAATTCATGCCCACCCCCAGACCTGCTAAACAACAATGACCAACTGCAAAAAAAAATTATAATAATAACAATAATAATAGCTGGGTGGGCGTCTGTACTCCCAGCTACTTGGGAGGCTGAGGCAAGAAAATTGCTTAAGCACAAGTGTTTGATGTTGTGAGCTTTGATGCCACTACACTCTACCAAGGGTGACATAATCAGTCTCTGTCTCAAAAAAAAAAAAGAACATACTTGCATGTAATATATAATAAATATCAGTGTAAATATGTGTTTAAAAATAATACACCAATTTATCAGAATTCTTTTATTATAAGCTAATATAACTCTTTTATTATAAGCTAATCTTATTATTATTATTATTTGCAGTTTTTGGCTGGGGCTGGGTTTGAACCTGCCACCTCCAGCATATGAGGTCAATGCCCTACTCTTTGAGCCACCAGCACTGCCCAAGCTAATCTTATTTTTAAAAGATTTTTAGATCAATACAAACAGCCTCATGTTCCTTATCTTGGTATCTTAAATGTACACACCTTCTGCTCATGAAGTACCACAAAATGCCTAAGCTTTATAATATTATATTTCATGTTTGAACAAACATTCATGTTTGTTATACTAACAAACCCAAAACTATTTTTTTGTAATCTTTTGCTTTCAAACAATTGAAAGTATCTTGCCTCTATTTCTGAGCTCATCTTAGCTGAGAAAGGACAGACTCATAAAAAACTTGGATTTTTAAAGTTCATTGAGTTCTGAATTATTGAAGCACATTAAGTTTAAATTGAACTTAAAATTGGAAAAGTGCACGTATTCCCTGCTTCCGGCTTAAAAATAACCAAAGGGATTTTGAGTCAAAGTTATGAGTCATTGAAATCCAGAAATTTTCACAAAGGTCAAAGGTTAGCTTAACTCCAATGTTAACAACTTTGAATACAGTCATGTCAATTAGAGACTTAAGAGTAAAATGCAGCCATTTCTATGGGTTAGTATAGACGCTAACAGCTGAGAAATTAGTCACTTCCCAGTTCTCCATATTGTGACCCAGGTAGACAGTTCAAGTGAACAGAATTCTGTATTAGTCCAAATAGCACCGCAGATTCAATCCCTATCTTGTTATTGAAAGGAATGGACATATCCAGTTGTGGAACAGAATTCTGTATTAATCTAATGAGCACCGCAGATTCAATCCCTATCTTGTTATTGAAAGGAATGGACATATCCAGTTGTGGAACAGAATTCTGTATTAATCTAATGAGCACCGCAGATTCAATCCCTATCTTGTTATTGAAAGGAATGGACATATCCAGATGTGGAAGGAGATAAGTAGATAGTGACATAAGACTGAGCGGGATTGGACGGTATTGTGGTTATCAGGAACAAGGGCCTGCAAAACATTCAAGGCATTCACACTTAACTGTCCGACTCTTCTGTCACTCTCTCCCAAAAGACACCAAAATATTATCCTGTGACTCTGCAGTTTGCTGCTGCCTACCAGCCCACATAGCACAGTACAGCATAGCACAGGGAGATAACAGAGACGATGGAGTTGTAGACCTAGGAGAGAATGCCTGGTGATATCTCCTCTTTTCTCTGGGAGTGACAAGGGCACTGATCCCTTGTGTTAAATGAATGGATTTTGAGACAACCATTTGTGAATGATGGGGGTGTTTTCCAGAGGAGGGGATTTGCCTCCTAATTTCTACAGCTGAGCTGTAGAAACTGGGGAGCTGTGAAAGTTTTTGGAGGAGCTCGTCACCCCTGCAGGTTGGAGGGCATGTGAGCAGAGGCTCCTGCCTGCTTCTCAGCAGTATCATTCTGAATAGGTAGGAGGCTGGTAGCTATAGCTACAGGTCAGTTTATAGAAAAAGAGCACATTAAACTTCTGCTGTTTGGCAAGACAAGGATGTGCCAGTGTCTCCTGTGTAAAGCAGTTGGAAGAAGATATGGGTGGTCCCAAGAAATGATGAATGGTATCCCACCCCGCACGTAGGGCACATGGATGACAGATTCAGACAGCAAACTTCTGCAAGGGGAGATGCCCAGGGGACTGGGTCCTAAAAGTTCATGGTTTAATCAAGGACCCATGATCAATGAGAGTTCCATGAACGTATCCCATAAAAGACATAAACTTTGTATGTGTTTGCCACAGAACACGAGCCACAAATGACTATTTCTCCTTTCTCTCTGTTTCCTCTAAGACTCTTGATTCTATCCTAAAAGAATCAGAAATAGCAAAAGATGGAGCACTCCTTCTTATTCACAGAAAATCCCTCAGCCACGAGTAGGCAGCTGCTTGGGCAGAAGGGTGGGCTGGGAACTTCCCACTGCATGCTGTAAAGAACTTTCAAGATGACGTGCCCAGCTGTTCTAATTCCTGAAAGCTACCGGAAAGCCATGGGATTTTTCTGAGATGTCACAGTTCAGAGAAGACGGTACCTAGAGGCTAGGTGAAGGCAGGAGTTACAGAAAAGTAAAGATGTTTTCGTGCCCTCAATCAATTTAAAACTTTAAATAAATTTGTTACACATATGTAAGTCAAATTCTTTTCTAGACGGTCATCTCCAAAGTGAGTGTAATTGGTCAGAATGGGAGGTGAGTGAGAGAAGATGAATGGCTATTGTTAGCCCATCACTACTACGAGAAAGGCCCGCAGAAAACACACAGTATATGGGCTGGAGTAGTGAGCTCAGGGTTTTCAAGTCCACTCAAACAATTTTTGTCCAATTCTTTCCAATTTTAAAATCATTTTCTTTGATAAGGAGAAGGAAGCAGCACAGTTCTGTTTCTTCCCTGTCATCTGTATGTAGTAATATCATACGTTTTCCTGTTGGATACATCTCTTTCCGCTTTGGTTTCTGGTTTTGTCTTTACTGCCGACGTCACTCACAGTGTTCTGCTTGTTTGTTTCCTTAAGTCTGTTTCCCCCTCAGACATGAGCCTGTTCTACGATATAGTTTCCTTTCATCTTTCCTTATAAAGTTTTGTTACTTCTTGGCTTTTCCTTCAATATATACCATTTATTCTATCATTTGTCCATGCTTTTCTAAAAATCTAAATTTACAGAGATTTATATGTATTTCTATAGCCCAGATCTATTGTACAGTTCCCTACAATCAAGGATAATTATTTCAGGATAGAAGTACGAGAGCATTTCACTGATTTGATGCAGTTTGCTTTGGGGGACTACGTTTGGGATTAACCTTTTACCTTTTTTAAAGTGTTATTATAGTGTGATGGCCAGAGATTGTTTTTTATCATTATCAACTCTGATGCAAGTGAGTAAATCTCTTCCAAATTTTTAGTGCTTTCCACTTCATCCAGCTCTTTAATATTAGTGAAGGGCAAAATCCTATAGTTTCTTTTTTGGAGAATGGGACTTATAAAAAGAAAGTAAAATAAAAAGCTGAACTTCTTTATCTTTATTTTTTCTGTCATCAAATTTGAAATGTCTAGTTTGCAAAGCCTTAGCCTGCACATGACTTGGTAGCCTTCCATCTTTTCAAAATATTTTCAGATAAATTTCACATTTCTTTAATCCCATCGTCTTTGCCTATTCTCCACCTTCTGGCTCTGAATATTCCTACAGGAATATGTTACACCTTTAAGAAATAGAAAACTATTCATTTGCCCCTTCTCTTTGAACTTTGCTTTATTAGAATTATCTTTCTAAATTTGATGTGGTTAGTAGGTTTTTATAATGTTGTCATTATTACTGATGTGATTCTTCAATGGATTATATTCAGAAAATATCAGTGATAAAATTTAATATTTGGAATAAGTTATGCATTTATTTTTGCCACATATATGCTCAGTTTCAGTAAACATTTAAAGAATGCATAAATACATTTATATTCTCTGCTTGTGTGGTACATGGGTTCTCCAAACAAATTATACTTCTCTCCTCTGTTTACTTATCTCTGTGATGGCTATGGAATGTGTCAACTTGACTGGGCTGAAGGAAATGCCAGTAGCATTTACTAAGGACAAGCATTATTTCTGGGAATGTCTGGAAAGGTGTTTCTGCAAAATAGTGGCACTCGAATTAGTGGACCTAGTAAGGAGGCCTGTCCCCACCAATGTGAGTGGGTATCACTCAATCCCTTGAGAACACACTTTTTGAGTAGAACAAAAAGGCAGAAAAAGGGATTATTTGCTTTTCTCTGAGGTGGAGCATCTGTCCTCTCCTGTCCTCAAAATCAGAGATCCTCATTCTTAGGCTTTCAGACTTGAATGTGGGCTGGGACTTCCATCATCCACAATCCTGGTTCACATTCAAACTTCATTATCTACCATCAGCTTTGGGACATCTTGACTCCAAAATCACGGGAGTAAATTCTTATAATAAACATCATATATATGATAGAATTATGTGAAATATGAATTTTATTAGTCAGGATTCTCCACTAATATCCAGCTGTGTATATCTCTGTTTTTTCATACTGCGTGGATGGGTACTTTCTGGGCAATCCTTTTCTATTTATCTGGTTTCTGGATATATAATGATATCTCTCTAGGTTTTTCTGGAGAACCTTGACTAATACCGTCTCTTTGTAATATAGTTTTATTATAATCCCCTATTTATGGTCATGGTTTTAGCACATTCTACCTATATTTCTAGGAAGCTTAGTTTTGCACAATCAAAACTAAGTTGCAACTGGACCCTCACTACTCATTTCTCCAATGACCAGGTAATCCTGCCAAGTAACCACAATGTGATTCAATTATTTAATATACAACCCAAATTTAAATGTACCCAATTGTCCTAATAATGTCTTTTATAGAATATTTTTTATTCAAAATCCAATAAAAATAGCTCATTGGATACAGTTGTCATAAGCAATTTACTTTTTCACTCAAAATATTTATGGGATTCAATGGTGTTAATTCAAGCAGTTTGCTTCATTTATTTCCAATGCTTAATCTATGAAAGGTACAGAAATATATATTTGAAATATATCTATAAATTCTCTTTTTCTTGGCATTTAGGCAGTTCTCCCACTTCTTTTTATCATTATAAACCATGCTGCTGCTGCTATGAATGTGAATTTATTTTTTCCTGTATATATAACTAGAAAAGTAGTTGTCTACCTGGATGTACATTTGCAGTAGACACTGCCAAATTATTTTTTAAACCAATTGTATCAATTTTCACTTCCACCAGCAAAGTATGCCTGTCATTGTATTTCATAGTTAACAGTGGCTGGTAATTTTAGACTTAAAGTTCAAAGAATAGGTATGACATAGTAGAATCACCTTGTGATTTGATTTTGTGCTTCCGTTTTCTATGAGGTTGAGCTTAAATTAAATATATCCTTAGCAATTGGTGTTGCATAATCTATGACTTTCTTCTTCATTTATTTATTTATGTATTTATTTTGCAGTTTTTGGCTGTGGCAGGGCTTGAACCCGTCACCCCCAGTATACAGGGCCAGTGCCCTCCTCCTTGAGCCACAGGCGCTCCCCTTGCTTCTTCATTTCTTTGCAGTTTTTGTTTTGAGTTATTTGTTATTTACTTACTACTCTGTGTAAGACTTGTATACATAAGACAGAAATCCTTCATTCATATGTGTTGTAAAATCTTCATCCTGGGTGTGATGTACTTTTAACATCTAATATGGATTTTGTTGTCAATGTTTTGCTTTTATCCTCCACTTTTAAGTAAGCTTTATTTTTTAGAGCTGTTTTGGTTCATAGAGAAATTGAGCCGAAAGTACAGATGGTTCCCATATACTCTCTGCCCCTCCCCCACCACTCACCCTCCCACTGTAACACACAGCAAAGTGGTGAATTTGTAAAAACCGATAATCTAACAGTTACACACCATTATCACCAAAGTCTGTAATTTACCCAAGGCTTCAATCTTGCCGTTGTACACTCTATGAATTTTGATGAATGGATAATGATGTGTATTGACCATTACAGTAATTTGCAGAGCAGTTTTGCTGCCTAGAAAATTCGTGAGGCTCTGCCTATTCATATGTCCTGACCCTCTCATCCTAGCGACCATTCAACTTTTTACCGTCTCCATAGTTCTGCTTTTTCCAGAATCGCAGGTCATTGTAATAATACAGCATGCAGCTTTTTCAAATCGACTTCTTTCACTTAATAAGAAAGAAGGCCACATATGTAAGGCCTCTGTATTATTTTTAATAATTTCATAACTCATTCTCTTTTAGGGCTTAGTAATATTCCATTGCTAGACGTAACAAAGTTTATTTATCCATTCATCTGTTGGACAATATCTTGGTTGCTTCCAAGTTTTGGCAATTTGAAAAAACTGCTATAAACAGATGTGGTCTGATTTTTCCATGAACATAATTTTCATCCAATTTGGGTAAATTCTTGTAATTGCTTGATGGTAAGGTAAGAGTATATGTAATTTTGCAAGACACTACCGAACTATATTAGGACGTGTTCTTACCATTTTGCATTTCCACTGATCATGAATGAGAGCTTTTATGGCTCCATATCCTCACAAGCATTTGGTGTTGCAAGGGTTTAGATTTTGCTTATTCTAATAGGTGTGCAATAGTATTTAACTGTTCTTTTAAGTAGCATTTTTTATGACATATGATTTTGAATTTTCATCTGCTTATTGTGATCTGTATGCATATGTTATTTAGTGAGCTATGTGTTCTAGACTTGGGCCTATTTTTTAACTGGGTTTTGCTTTTTTATTTATTTTTTAAATTCTCAAGTAGTAAGAATTCTTTCTGTATTTTGCATAATAATCCTTTATCAGATGTGCCTCTTTCAAATATTGTCCTGTAGTCTACAGCTTATCTTCTCATTCTCTCAACAGTTTTTTTCAGAATAGAAATTTATAGTTAATTTTAATAAAATCTAGCTTATCAATTATTTGTTTCTTTCATAACCCATGCCATTGATATTATGTTTAAAAAGTCATTGCCACACCCAAGTCTGAGTTTCTCCTACACTATCCTTCAGGAGTTTATATTTTATATCTTTTATTTAAGTTTATGATCCATTGTGAGTTAATTTGGGAAGAGTGTTAAGATCTGTGTCTTAGAGTCATTTATACATTTTCCAATTGGTATGAGGAAGTTCAGTTATTATAGCATGATTTGGTGAAAAGACAATCTTTGTGCTATTATATTGCCTTTGATCCTTTGTCAAAAAGCACTTAACTATATTTACGTACATTTGGGTTCTCAATTCCAGCCCATTGATCTGTCTGTCTGGTCTTTTACCAACAAACACCATGCTGCCTTGATTACTGTAGCTCTACGGTAAGTCTTGCAGTTCGGTGGTATCAGTTACACAATGTTCCTCTTCAATGTTGAGTTGTATGTTACCAGAGGGATGATCACATTCCACCTTCATTCCTACAGTCATATCTTTCAATCAGGCTAAAAGGCAAGTAAATATGTTTAACTTTTTAAGAAAAATTGCGAAGTTATCTTGGAGACAAGTTGATGGGAAATATTATTTTGAGCATCTTTGAATATTTGCATGCCTGAGATTCAAAGAAAAATAATTATGGCTGATCCACTATGAAACACAGTTAGAAGATAATGCCATTTTCTTTCTACTCAATCAAATGACTCAGTTGCCTCCAGAGCAAAATCTACATATTCCAAAAGGATAAATACTTGAGAGACTCAAGAGGAAATTTTAACAAGGACAAATAGTAGCAAGTTACATTATGGCTTTTGTTCGTAACCAATTCTTTTTCTGTCAGTATATCATCAATTATCCCTACTCTCTTGGACTATTTCATCAGTGTATAGCTCTGTTAAAAACTGTTTTCTTAAAACTTAAATTCTCCGTGAAAAATATTGGAAAACTAATTCTAAGTCTAAAAAATATTTTCTTCTTCCTTTTTGTGATAGTACGCATCATATCTATAAGAGTGAAGTGCTTGCATCTGAGAAAAATAACAATAGGATCAATAGAATTTGGTCATTGTTTTTGAAAGATACTACTCCGGGTTAGTAAAATTATATATTCTGAAGGTAGAAACTATTCTATTCCAAATAATTTTCGTAAGAAGCAAATCGTTTTATGTGTTTATTTCTCATGATTTAACATATATCATGAGATAAATAATATTCATGTTTTCTATTTGATCATCACTATAAGATACCAAAAAAATTCTAAAGGTTGAGTTTGGTCATGTATAAAAGGTAGATAAAATAAGTCACTCATTTGTATCAAAGCATTGATTTCATAGTAGCCATATAAGGGGGACGTCATAATACTTGTTTAGTTATTTAAATTAAAATCTATAGTGGATACAGTGGAGCACTTCAGAGTGTGAGTAAGAGAACCATGTGGTTTCCAGGACACACATTGAGAAACGTAATACTGCACTTACACAGAAAAGAACTTGGGGGCGGGGGGAGTAGTTTTCAAGAGAAAAATGCATATGTTTGAAACATTATTTAGATTCTTAGAAATTATTATTCAGCAAATGAACAAATGTTTACTAAATGCCTACTAGGTTCCAGATCGTATTCTATGAACTTGAGAAATATTTTTAAAAATGCTTACATTATAGGTAAGGGTGACAGATACAAACAGCATTCACATAAAAAATAGGTAAATTTTATAGTATGTGAGATCGTGGTACATGCCGTGGGGGATCTGAGGAGGAGAGCACGATAGAAGAAATTGTAGAGAGGGAACTTTGCAATTTGAAATAAAGTACAACTAGGTCCTCAGAATGATTGGCCTTCACAGAAGACATCAGTTGAATAATGACTTCAAGAAGGTGAAGGCATTGGATAAACTCAGCCTGAGTCCCAACTGAAGAGCTAGGGAGAGGAATTAAGGGATAGGAAGGAGGCCATGTAGCTATGATAGAAAAGCTCAAAGGAGATGGAGTCAAAGAGGAAAGAGGAGCAAGACCAGGGAGAACTCTGTAGGCTGCTGCATGGGTTCTGGGCTCTGATGATAGAAAATTTTGAGCTCGAAAGTAAAATGATAGAATAAGTTTTGAAAGGACTGTTCTGGGAGTTGTGTTGAGCGTACATGACAGAGAGATGAAGGTGGAGGGTGGACAGCCAATAAGTGGAGGTGGTGGGGTCCTGGAGTCAGCTCACTGGCTGGAAATGAACCTGTGGTAGGATTATTTGCACCATGGAAATCAGCAAACACTACAGCTCAGGTCTTCTAATTCATCATTTTATTTAAGATACTTCCCTCATTTAAAGTACATGGAAGCATGTGTTTGTTTTTCCATTTGAGTTCTTTAGCACGGAGTTGCCTTTGGCATACTACCTCAGCCATTAATCTCAGTTTCTGTTGCTATTTGGAAGTGTCTGTAATTATGAGCAAATCAGTTTTAAATGGCACGTAAATGCTGGATGAAGCCGTATAAAGTGTTTATTAGCTCCCACACTTCTTTTAAACAGATTTTAATTTTACTGAGCTGCTCATGGTCATCCTGTTTCCTTTGTTAATACTAATTTAGAATTGGGCACATGACAAAAGTGGCAAATCAGTTCAAGATCAAATTAAATCCATTATGTATGGTGAGATCTAATTAGATCCATTATATTCAGAATTCTCACAATTCCGGACACACAGGAAAGATGGACTTAGATTTTACTAGATGTCGTCATATATGAACATGGTCATTAGAAATGCATCGTCACTTTCATTGTTGTAGAACACTGTCCTCAAGACCATGCTTCTTTCTATGCTTAAAAATATATATTTGATTAAGAGAAGGGAAGATGCTGGATCTCTGACAACGTCACTTAGCAACTAAATTAACCAATCAAAGAAATCCCCTCCATGTTTCTTTCTCAGTATGTGGAAAAATAAAAATTTTTCATGGCTTAATTTTGAGTCAATGTACTATTATTTGCTGTTGATGACATCCTAAAAAGACCAAAGATTCCAAATTTTTTTTTCTCATTTTCTTCTCTTTCAATGTTAGTCAGCTGTCTCCACCATCAGTATCATTTGCAGCCTCTTCATTTATAGTTGAGTTTAATTCAAGATTAAGAACAATTTGATGCCAATTATCCTAGAGCTCTGCAAATACTGTAAACAAGTAGACGAACACTACAATCCATTTTTAATGCACCAGCTGATTAGTAATATAGTAGCTACTTTTGTCTATTAGTAACCCTGAAGGTCCAGATTCAACTGATACTCACACAGAGGATATTAAATCCTATTACTACTTTGGTCTATTCTGTGTTTGATATTTTTATTCCAGTTTACAGTTTATGAAAGTGAGGCTCCAGGAGATAGCCTATTGTATATGTCAGTATTGACATTTGTGCTGGGTCCACTAATAGCAAATAATATGTATTTCTAATCTGAACTATGGTTTTGAATTTGGTGCTTGGTTATATCACTGTGTAAACACTTTTGTGTTCCCATAAATACTGTAGATATGTAAGCATATCTGTACATGCACATACGCTCATCTGTAAAGGTTTTCAGGTTGTGATACCCTTGAACACATTGGTGATTATCCATTGAATGGCATGTACAGTATATACAGTAAGAGGCTTAATGGTTAGTTCATTTTGATTATAAAAGCATACTATAAAAATAATCAGCTTTGGTTTTTAGTTCTTTAGGTTCATACTCTTAAAGCTATAGAACAGAAACTTTAAAGCATTAAAACTACTATCAAGATAATCATAGAAACCAGTCTTAAGATAAAAGCATAAAACCCAATGTATTATATAATTATAACAATATAAATTATTTGTATGTACGGACAGAACATACGCATAATTTAGAACAAAATTATTTGTCTTAGAGAGTTACATTGTTCTATTTTAAAAAATATCCCTCTTAATATTATCACTTATTTAAAAACGATAAACATGATCTTATTTTTTATTGTAGATTATTTCCCGGTAACACTGTTTTTATACTTCTACAAAAAGTGGCAGTAAAATTCAGTCATCTGTTTTGTCTTTATACACGCACAAAAAACTGAAGTGGTAGTTTAGTTGTATCTGCATATTTAATGTAGAATGTAGTTTTGAAGACTTTAACTGCAAAATTTGGACAATGTAATAGTCAACTTGAATCATTCAGGCTTCCAAGGCCTGAGTCCTGCCGTATCTCCCTACCCCCTCTAGGTGACCTGGGTTCTCACCTTCCTTCGCCACTGTGTCTCTATTTGCACTCTGCCATATTGATCTAATACTCTGGATAATAGATTTTCTGGAATTATGATTGTTTGTATTTTATAAGTCCTTTGAGAGCATCTTTATGCAGAAGAAAGACCCATATCTGAAACTACACAGCACTAAACTGTATAAATTAGACACAAAGAACACAGAAGAGATAAATAAATAGTAGATTCATGTTTATGCTACCTTTTCTCTATCAGCTCCTGAGTTTATTTGCCTAATTGTTCCCACGGTGATGGAGTTTGAAAGTGCACTTTCACTATTCACTGTCAGAGATCAAGAAGCACTGACCTTCTAAACTCCCCCAAGACCCTTTCCTTATTACTGAAACAAAACTATTTCCCCGTCCTCTACAGAGGAGGCCAGATGGAGCAGATGCCCAAATGGAAATCGGAAACAAACAAACCAAACAACAAAACCTTATCATAACTTTGAAATACTCCGAAATGCTCAACTACACTGCTAGAGGGCAGATGCGTCTCCACCTTTGTATACGTCCAACCGATTTTAAGATTTATTTGAACGTTTAGCATCTCTGCTTATGTTTTCATATTCTAATTATATTGATAATGGGAAGTGTTTTACTAAAAACTATCAATCAATGAACATTTGTGATACTCAGTCCAGTTTTAAATTTCATGAAAGTAAGCCTCAAAGAGATAACTGAATTTACAATTTAGTGTTGACATTTGTGCCAAGTCCATCAATAGAACATAACGTGTGTTTTTAATGTGTACTAATGGTCCTCAATTTGATATACAATTATATTTTTGTGTAAATTTTTTGGGGGAATGTATCCTCAATATAACTTATTAATTGTTTACATTTATAAAGCAAGAGGCTTCATAGTGTATTTTATCTTTGCTAAAAACTCCAAATAAATGTTATGTAACAGTATATGTAAGTATAGATTCAGTCTCAACACTCTCGAGAAGGGTTATTTAGGTTCAGGATGTATGTAAACAAAAACATAATCAACTTCCAAGTTTGAAAACATATAAAACTAAAGATAACATGACTTTGTCTTCTTTAAATGATGAAAGAATAAGGGGTTCAACTAAGCTTTGTAACTGAATATTATAAAAATATGGATTATAGTTTACACCAAATTATTATTATTGTATTATTATATAACATAAATAATACAGTATATCATATTTAGGATTCTTTCTTTAGAAGACATATTGGTGCAGAAAATATTATAATCCTTACCAATTTTTCTCTTTATTTACAAAGAATGTTATATTAAGTGTGCTAAAATACATGAAGGGCCTAATGACTTTTTAACAAGTTGACCTGTTAGGAGTATTTTTGCAGGGCAGATTTATAAAAGATATGAGAACAAGCTTTGAATAATCTTCCTACCATACATAATAAAACATAAGCATGACTTCAATTCATAAATACATCATAGTTAATGGGCAATATAGACATAAAAGCCTAATAAAAAAGCCTTTGAGATTATACTTAATCTCATTCTTTGTTACTTAATATTTCTTTACAGAATATTTTACTTGTGACCAAAGTATCGTGGCATCTTATTCACAACATATACACATTTCCAGTAGTCCCCTTTATTGATTCCCTGAAGTTCCTGCTTTTGTCAGGGTATCTCAATTCAGCATCAGCTATATAAACCATAATTAGTAGTTAATAAATATGTGGGTTAGTGTCCTACACAATCAATTAACCATGTGACATAAAGTACTTGGAGAAATATTGAAGGATGGTCCAAATTATTTTAAGTATAAATACACTTTTCACATATATCTTTTATAATATATATGTAAATATACATATAGATTAATGTATGTGCTTATTATTATATGTTAACTCTGGGCTGGGCATGGTGGCTCACTTTGAGAGACTGAGGCTGATGGATTGCCTGAGCTCACAGGCTGGAGACCAACCTGAGCAAGAGCGAAACCCTGTCTCTAAAAATAGCCAGGTATTGTGGCGAGTGCCTGTGGTCCCAGCTACTTGGGAGGCTGAGGCAAGAGAATCACTTGAGGTTGCTGTAAGCTGTGATGCAGCAACACTCTACTGAGGGTGACAAAGTGAGACTGTGTCAATATATATATGTGAATTCTAACAAATAGTGATTAAAAATATCAGAATAACACTAGATATACATTTGTCTGAAAGTATTAATTAGTGGAAGGCAAGATAAAACAAGTAAGACTATGGAACCTGTAGCTGAAGAACTGGTCTCACTCCCACCTACCATATGAAGTTATTTGCAACAACATAAATGAACGGATTACTTACTGTAGGCAGGAGAATATCAGCCATTAATATCCAATGTTTTAATTTCTGCTACACAATTACCTGTAATTAAATATTTATTGCTTCACTTAAATTTTTAAGTTTGAAATGGTATCAAGCCACAGAAAATTAAAAATAATCATCCACAATGCTTCTGTTATGCTAAGCATTTCATTTACTTCCTCTGCAGTTGTTTTTACATATTTATTTGACAGTATATATGTACATGTTTCTTTCTTTCCCATCTTTGTTCATTGTTCATTATAATATAACTTTGGCTGTGTTGCTGTGGGGTCTTCAAAATCATAAGATTAAGTGACTAAATGGAGTTGCTAATTATTTACATAATGATTTTCTAAATTATTGATTATCTCAAATCCTCATGTACATGCCTGATCACATCTGATCTCATCTAATCAAAGCAAAATCTGAAATAGAATACCTAAGAACACCAAGTTCTATAGGGTTAACCTTACATGGCTCCATAGCTCAGGGATTAAAACTCTGGCTCTAAAGTCATACATGAGGCTTCATCACTAGCTCTGTAACTGTGGATGCTACATTTCTCTAAAGTTTAGTGCTTTAGCATAAAGCTGGAAAATGACATCCTTTTGAGTATTAAATATTACCATATATTATGGAACTGGAGTCTCAAGTGCAACCTCAGGGTCACAGATAAGTGCGTTTGTATATTGGCTGTTCCACTTACTCGTTTTATTAGTTGGGGGGGCATAATTTCTCTTCTCAGCCTCAGTTTTCTAATCTATAAGATCAGAACAATAAAATGACTGAGCAATTTTGTTTTTCACCAAATGATATAATCTATGTGAAACAATGAGAGTGCCTGACACGTGACGAAATCACAATAGATTTCAGTTCTGGTTTTATTAGTAATACTATAATAGTAGTAGCAAAATTCAATAAATGTTAGTGTTTTAACCAAGATTTAAAAAAAATTTATCAGTAAGGCACAAAGTGTATAGATTATTCAGCTTTTTGGAATTAGTGTGTCTTATTTAAACTTATGAAAGTTGAATGACTGGATAAAAACTATGAATATTTTTAGGTTTTAGGAAGAAATTCTGAAATATTTTACTAAGCACAAGCAGGGCAAGGATACTAGAATGACAATTTTATCAGCTTTTGCTTACTAAGTTTTACTTATAAGACAAAAATGGTGGCTCATTGCTTTTTAAATATTAACTTCTTTGATTAATCGTCATTTTAAAAATTTCATGTTACCACTTTTTTAGAATTGGCTGTGTCTTCATTTATGTCATTGCATGCTATATAACAAATATTTCATCAGGATATTTTAGACTTTGTCTCTTCTACTGTAACTGCTGACAGAAGTGAGAACAAATCAGGCAATAAAAATGAATTGAATCAATTTAAATATACAATGACTAAATTTAAAGTGGAATTATTTTTAATTCCACATGTTAATACACCATTTGCAACCAATTTATATTAAAACATGCATTGATTATGGAAATATTTGCAGAAAGTTCGGTCATTATCTTATTTCTAACAAATTGTTATGACTAATCTCATTCTTGTTTATAAGACTTATAAAGCTTCATTATTCACCGTATATATTCATAGGCTTGACCTTAACGTCCGCCGATACATTCATGAGACGAGATTCGAGAAGATTTCACAACCGCCGCTACACATTTACAGTTGAAAATGGATATCCCTGGGCATTTTGAAGTCTGAATAATGATTTAAATAAATGCTGTCTTTCAGACTCTGGTGTTCGTACATCAGTCCCCAGAGACGTCAGTATTTACTAATCTTCTGCAAGTACAATCCTTAGGCTACTGCCTGAGACTTCCAGGTGGTGCTTTCTGTGCCCGCCTCTGCGCTCAGCTCTCCCCTTGTCCATAGCTCCTTCATTGCACTTGTCCGTAATTTTTTGCTTACACGTCTGTATCTCGTACTGCAGCCATCGCCAATCTTTTGGCACCAGGGACCAGTTTCAAGGAAAACAATTTTTCCATGAACTAGGAGTGGGGAGGATGGTTTTGTGGGGGGATTCAAGCACATTAAATATGTTGTACAGTCTATTTCTATTATTATTACATGGTAATATATACTGAAATAATTGTATAGCTCAGATCAATGGGAGCCTTGAGCTTGTTTTCCTGTAACTAGATGGTCCCCTCTGTGGGGGATGGGAACAGTGCCACCTGGAGTGTGCTGCTTATGTCCTGTCTACCTCATAGTCTCCTTGTGGTTGCTGTCACTGTAGAAAACCTGCTTCGTTGAGCTAGGACGCGGAAGATGGAAGCAGGCTTTTCCGCGGTTTGCGGCAATCCCAGGATATTCCGTCTTGACTCTAATCCAGGACCTTTGAAATTGTCCCAAACATACTTTTAAGGCCACCATCATTTGTGATCTCAAGCAGTTGATCCTCTTCCAGCTTCCACAAAGTTGACTCACCTGGCCTGTTGACAAATGGGTTGCAGATCCATTTCTTCCCAGTTCCAGAGCCTTTTGTGGTTGGGAAGTAACGTTCAAGCTCTTTTGAAAGCAGAGATAGGTCATTACGTACCAGCTGGGAGAAAGGAGGCTCTGGCTCTGTCTCTTTCAAAGTTGCTGCTAATGTTTGAAACACATTAGATATCCCAGCGCTGCTCGTGGCCCCCATAATTCCAGTTTGGCTTTGAATGCGTCCACTTTACTGCTGACTTGAAAACAGGTGTCATTCTTCCCTGAAGTGACAGATTTAATTCATTAAGTGGGTTGAATATGTCACACAAATTAGCAAGTTTGGGGATCCATTCAGTGTCACTGAAATGTGCTGCTAGTGACCTTCAAGACCCTAGTAGTGAAACCAGAAAGCCGTCCAGTCCCGGCGACACTCTGTCCATGCTTATACTGACACAGAGTGACCAATTCCACTTTCCCAGTATGTAATCATTCAAAGACAACTGAAGAGTTCTGCAGCTGTGCTGTTGGTTGGCAACAAAAGCTCACATATCATGTCCTCATGCCCATCCTTCTGGAAATACCTCACACAAAACCAAGCATTGCTGCCTTGTCGGCGTCGGCAGACTCATCAACCTGGACTGTGTACACTGTGACTCATTAACCCTCTCTAGTAATTATGCCTCACAATCCTCTGCTATTCCATCAATGCGTCTACTTATGGCTGAGCCAAAAGGGGAACCCGTGCCACCTTGTGAACAGTAGCTTCTCCTAGAAGTTCCCAGTGAATGTCCTGAGCCATGGGCAGGACCAACTGCTCACCAATAGCAAAGGGTCTCTCAGCTTCAAAATGTGGCTCGCCACTGGGGACGATGTCTCAGTGCAGACATAGTTGATGAAGTGGAGGCCTCGGTAGTGGCTTCTGGTCTCATGTTCGTTTTTTTCTTTGGAAAAACTCCTGGGGCTAGTCTTTTAATGCATTGTGCTTGGACTCCATGTGGCAGTGTAGTTTTGAAGGTTTCGTGGCTTCCTTAGATAGCTGGTCATCACATATTATATGAAGTGGGGTTGGAGAATGTGAATTGCCTGTTGCAATGAATGCCTAATTTAACGAGGACTCTTAGTTAAACACAGTTTTCATTTTGTTGGCAGTCTTAGAGGCTTCTGCTCTCTCATCATTGGGTCCTTCCCCTTTTCTTTTCTTTCTTTTTTTGCAGTTTTGGCCAGGGCTGGGCTCCAACCCGCCAATCCCAGTATATGGGGCCAGGGCCCTGCTCCTTGAGCCATAGGTGCTACCCAGGCTCCTCCCCTTTTTCAAAGATGCTCTCCAGTGGCATTTGGGTTTTCCTCATTTTTGCTGGGTTACAAAACTGTGACTTAGACAAGTGTGTAGTGTTAGAAAGGGGCAAGGATGGAAGTGATGAAGTAATGGGCAGGCCACGCGTGGACTCTAATCAGGGCTGGACTGTGACTTAACGCCTGCTGCCAGGCACAGCTGTACAGCCGAAGTCCATCAACTCACCTGCCACTTCATAGCCTCCCTCCAGTTGTCACTTGCCACTCACTGATATGAGTCAGCAAGCAACAGATTTCTTATGATTCCTGAGCAAACCCCTCTGCTAATTATATTCTGTATTTGCAGCCGTTCCCCAGCACCGGCCTCACCGCCTCAGCTCCACCTCAGATCATCAGTCCTTAGATTCTCATAAGTGAGCAGCCTACATCCCTTGCAACAGTCCACAGTAGCGTTTGTGCTTCCCTTAGACTCTAATACTGCACTGACCTTGCAACAGTCCTTGCAAGTCCTTGCAACAGACCCTTGCAACAGTCCACAGTAGCGTTTGTGCTTCCCTTAGACTCTAATACTGCACTGACCTGACAGGAGGCAGGCGGGGATACAAGTGACAGGGAACAGCTATAAACACAGGTGGAACCCTGCTGGCTGGTGGGCTGCTCAACTCCAGCGGCTGGAGGTTGAGCCCAGCAAAAGGTCCTATCTCCTTATTTGGGTAACCCCAATACCATGCATGATACCTTACTGGGATACAAATAAATATTGAATAAACAAGTAACCACTGGGTGGGATAGACAGATGTTCAAACTGGGAGCAGCTTGGGTCAGAAGCCTATTCATGTACCTGAATATAAAGTAAAACCTTGTAAGATTATCAGTGAGAGAATTATAGCTATTGATGTTCTGTCTATTTGTTTTTGAGACAGAGTCTTACTTTCTTGCCCTCTGGTTGAGTGCTATGGCCTCATTCATACCTCACAGCAACCTTAAACTCTTGGGCTCTTGCCTCAGCTTCCAAGTAGCTGAGACTACAGGTGCCCACCACAATGCCTGGCTATGCTATTGATGTTTTTGGCCCCTTCTTTTTGGTTTATTTAAAATTCTCTTTTTGCATATTTTGATTGATAATTTTCTACTTTTCTTATATGTCCTACATTCAAACCTAAACCAAAACAAACATGAATATCTTTCATGGTCAAACTAAAATAAGTATTCTTAATTAAATCATATCATTTTTCTCATATAGTGAACTGATTAATTTTGCCCTGAGGCTAAGCTTTTTTGAATCTGTAAAGGTTGTAAGGTAAAAGGGTAGACCAGAAAGCCTAATAGGGAAATGCAGTATGTCTTTTTATTATAATTAGTCATAAATGTAGGTGAGAAGATATTTATTGGCAGGTTTTTTACATCGTTAATGACCTGTTGAAAAGCTGAGAAAAAAAATAAACTTACCGATAATGGCTCTAACAAAGCACAAAAGGTTAAATCAAATTCTAGTTCAAAAATGTACTTTTACCTCTAGCCCAGAGGTTCTCACCCTGTGGGTCACAACCCCTTTGTAACAATGAAAATACATGGCGGCATTAGGAAGGTTGAGAACCACTGCTCTAGCCTAAATATGACATTTTCAAAAGCAGACAGATCTAGGAGTACATAGATTCAAGCAACACGAGAGTGCTACAGAAACCATCATGTGCTTTCATTACTTGAGTTTTTACAAACAGTTTTGGGATAGCTCTATGGTATTATCATGATTACTGAGAAAAACATGTAGTATTATACCACATCGGGAGCACCTGCCAGCAGGGCTGTTAACACAAGTTTCCCTATTGTTCAATTCAACTAACAAGCTGCTTTCAACTGGCTCCTAATGTCTGTGTAACTTCAGTAATTTTTTTTTTCCTGTCCACTCTTGGGACCTATTTTAGAGAGCTATTCATCAATTGTTGAGATAGTTTTTTTTATTCTCCAGAGAACCCAAAAGATTGTAAGCTAGAGGATGTTAGTAGCAAAATCTCTGTTATTTACTTAAGCACATCATTACGCATCTATTTCACATTCCTTTGAGAAATATGTAAGAAACCATGAATTTCAATCAGAATCTATCTTGCAGGTTGCTAATATAATCTTTCCATCCTATAAAATAATGAAACCCTAGCTTTGCAAGTTGACGCCACTGATATTTTTTGCTAATTGATTCTATTGGTATTATTTCAATGTTAAGTATTATTGTTGTTCATCCAAAGAATACTGTTACTGATAATTATATGGGGACAAAATTCAGTGATCATTTTTGTTAAGTTTAAAATCTTTGCTGCCTTGCTGTCTGTATGGACTTGGTGTGCACTGCCAAGTTGAAAAGCAATATTTGCATACTAAATAAATGTAAACTTCATCCTTTAATATTCATGTGGTTTAAGTGACACCAGTTATCTGTGACTATGATTCACGTTGCTGAGCTGTTCCCTGTCCCCAGAATGATGTACTGTCACTGTCCTGTTCTTTTGAATGTTGTATTCATGAGGGTTTTGAGGCTAGACATCACTGTAAATCAGTGTTATTGGACTATATTTTCAAACAAAGCATTTACAGAGACAGTCATCCCACATTCCACACTCACGGGGCGACAGGTGGATGAAGGTCAGATAAAGTCGCCCTCAACTTCTGGATTCGTTTACTGAATGAGCACATAAAACCAGCAATTTTTGGAAAACCTTAATAATAAGTTTAATGTATTCGTGCTTCACTCCAGAATTCCTAATAGTCTTAAGAGCTCTTCTAAAACCGTAAAACAGAGGACGTTAGGGAGATAGATAAGCACTCGAGGTCGTCCTGAAGAAGGACAGGAAATGTTCAGAATAGTGTTGGTTTTTGTCACGACTTTAGAAAATCTGTGGTGATATTACCAGTGTCACAGTTTACTGCATATAAACACAGGTCATTTATGATTACTTCCGTCTTACTGAATTTGTATTCCTACTTGATACTCAGAAATAAAGTCTTTTTCTATTAGCATGAAATCTATTTCATTAGAATAAGCTGAACTGATACTTTCTGATGTATAATTCTTTATACATATATATCAGTTTATATATATGTATATATACACACATACATATATATAAATCACACCCACATATATCTGTTTTTTATATGTGGTAGCATGCACCAGAAATCCATGCCTACCAAATATTCTTATATAATGTTCTAGAAGTTTTCTCTATTCATATGACATTAAAAGAAGAACATATACTATGTCACCCACATGAATAAAACCCATCTGTGTGTAAAAAGGAACATTAAAATTTAACCCCCATGAAAGGTATGCATTCGTGAGTATTAAATTTAGATTCTCTTGCATAATTTTGGCTTTCTATACATTAACTTAGATAATTCTCTAAAGAGAAGAAAAATATATTGTTTTTAGAAGTGTTTAAGTTAAAAACATTTTTTCTCTAAACAACTAGTAATATTTTACAGAAAAGAGTTAGAACTTTCTGAATTCTTATTCTTATTTCCTCACATTGACAGCAGATTTGCAGGATCTCAGAGAGAGTATTGTGTAAGCACCACATAACCAACAACAATTAAGATGTGATCAACAATCACCTTCCTGTTGTACAGATAGAGCGTCTTAATAATAAAATCATTGCCCATACAAATGAATAAGTGTACAGTCATTTGGCAGGTGAAATAAATTAATTTTGTACGGAAAATTGTAACATGCCACAGGTAGGCTAATTTATCTTAAACTCAAGACAGTGTGTTATACCATGATGACATCCGTCCGTTTGCTATTCTAACACAGCACTTAGTACAGAGTGGGGTGCTCATTCATCATTTGGTACTGCATTCTTACTTCCCAATTATGCTTGTAGAATGGCTCAGTCAAGAGAAGCAGTGGAATTAGACAACAGAGATTTTATTAAGGAGCAATGAGTGAGAGCTTTGGTGTAAGTTACTCTGTGTACCCTCCATTTTGAGGTCAATTTCGCAAAGCTATATTAGGTAACATTGGCTGCCCATAAATTGTTTCCAGTCATGAGGTTGTTGATGTCTTCTGAATAGTTTAATCACTGTCTTCTAGGCTTGGTGCCTATAGCTCAAGCGGCTAAGGTACCAGCCACATATACCGGAGTTGGCAGGTTCAAATCCAGCCTGGGCCTGCCAAAACAATGACAACTATAAGCAAAAAATAGCTGGGTGTTGTGGTGGGCACCTGTAGTCCCAGCTGCTTGGGAGGCTGAGGCAAGAGGATCGCTTAAGCCCAAGAGTTTAAGGTTGCTGTGAGCAGTGACAGCATAGCACTCTACCCAGGGTGACAGCTTGAGACTCTGTCTCAAAATAATAATAATCATCATCATCATCATCACTATCTTCTAGATACTTTTTGAAACATTTGAAATGGTGTGGTGGTGGGGTTGAAATCAACCAAATAGTCAGAAACCAAACCAGTTGCCTCTGTGAAGAGTAAACCATTTGAATAGATAAAATGTAATCTCTCTAGCGGCAGATGTCTTTTAACCATGTCATATGCCTTTTATTCCACTCATTTACAATTATCCCCAGAAGGACGCCACTCTTCCAGGGTACTTCACATCACTTCATTGCTATGCAGTACAACCACCTCGGGAAGGTAACGTTCACTTGGCAGATGAAGAAAATAAAGAATAAAGGGACCTGCTCTCTTGCCTAGGGTTACATTATAAGTTAGTGGCAAAATATGTATTAAAATTCAGGTCTCCAGAGTGCCAATGTTTTAATTAGCTTAATAATCCATGCTAACTTTCATGATTGTTAGGGCTTAGGTTTTGGTATTCTTTAACATTATTCTCAACACCTATGAAAAATGGCTGCCCTTCATAAGGTTAATGCAAACTATGAGTTACACCAATTATGCAAATCCTAATCTTTGTAACTTATCTACCTCCAGGGTGCTTAGTGCAGTGTGAGCATGTTCTTTATTTCTTATTCAAAAGAGCTTTCAACAACTTCTATGAGCACTTTCCTTTCATACCATTCACAACAAAAACAAAACCATTAATTGAATGTTACCCCAGTTAAACTTATAATGAAGGGATAATTATCTAGCTGTATTAATAAAGAAATGAATGTTCAGTGACTTGTCCATGGCTGTGTAGCTAAGAAGAATGAGAATGGGGATTTAATGCTGAGACTTATTTCAAGTATCACGATACATAATCTTTGTGTGTAAAGTTGATCGTTAAGAGAAATACTTGGAGACGATGGAAAAAAATCAAATCAATATATAGATCTGAAAATCTATGTATTTTATCTAAATCCTTCATTTGTAAAAATTTTCTCAGGTGCATTTTCACTTAGTCAAGATTTATATCCTATACTTGCTTCATTCCTTCATTTGGTTATTCAAATAATCATTTGACGAATATTGGGCTAATTCCTAGGGGCATAATGTCTAGGGAAATGATTTTATGTTATGCTATTACAGTTTTTAAAAATTTCTAAGATAGATAGTATATGAAAATCAAATGACTTTACATGGAGTGGTCATAAAAGGCTTTCCCCAAATACACTGTATTTAAATTGTGAGCTGGAATTACCATAGGAATATTTTATCAGGGAGAATAGACAAAATCATCATCATTGTGTGACAAAGAAAGAAAATCTGTGAAAGAAATATTATGTTACATAGAGAGAAGGGCCAAGGAGAACCAGAAGCAAGGGGTGGGGGACAGAGGAGAGTCTCATCAGGAAGGGGCATGACTGAGACCCAAAAGAAATGAGACAGAGAGCCTAGCAGGGATCCTCAAACTTTAAACACGCGGTGATAGGGCCACGTGGTGAAAGATATTATATGGATTTACCCTAGGAGCTGAGAGTAGCACCCCCCAAAATAGATATGGACTCTAGTTCTATAGCTGTAATACATTGAATTTGATCTTAAAAGAGCATTCTTTTCCCACAGGCTTCAGACATTTATAAACTCTGGCCCACACCTTGATGTTTGCCTTGTAAGACCTAAGCAGAAATCTAGCTATACCATGCCTGAGTTTCAGAACTAAAGAACTGGAAACTAATGAATGGGTGATATTTTAAGCTGTCAAATTTGCAATAACTTATTATATAAAAAACAAATATAGACTACTATTTGAGAATTTAAAGGGTCTGAGATTTGACTGTCATTCCTTAATATTTGACTGGCTACTTTCATGCTCTCTGGTAGGGTTCCCTGAATGTCACAGGGCAATGTGGAGAGGGCTGGGTGAGGTCTGCATACCTATTGGGTTCTGTTACAGAAAAAGAATTCCCAACATAGGAAATAAAAATCTTTCACAATGGCCAGTAAGCCTACCCTAGAGTGAGATATTAAACTGGATAGTATATAAATCGGCCCTTTGTTGCCAAGAGAGACATGACCTCTGTCTTCCAAGGCTGTTTATTTTAGAAAAGCTATCAGTGATCAGTAGACACATGAGCATTTTCTCCAGATATCTTATACTACACTTCTTGTCTTGCACAGAAACCAGTATATTGCTAAAAAAGCAACCGTTTCTGAAAAACCAAGACTCAGAGAAGAACACTTATCAACACAGTACTATAATAGACATCTCCAAACTATAGGACTTTACATTTTATATAAAACAAATTGACCTTCTTGGATTAAAACAACTTTTATAATCCACCCTTAAGATGTGTGTATAATTGTAAACGATTTTTAAATTAGCCTTACTCTTATTCAAATTTATATTGCTAATTTTACTTGTCTCTTCTTATTTCTAAATCATATTGTGGTTTTATATTTTCTGATGGCTTCTAAAACTAGGAGCACATAGAAAAAATAAATAAAGAACAAGTTGATAAGAAATAGACAAATAAAAGATTTCTTGGCTCGGTGTGGTGACTCATAACTGTAATCCCAGCACTTTGAAGACCATGGGAGGAAAATTGCTTGAGCCTAGGGGTTTGAGACCACCCTGGCCAAAATAGCCAGACCGCATCTCTAAAAAAAAAAAAAAAAAAAAAAAAAAAAAATTGTATACCTGTAGTATCAAGTACTGGGGAAGCTGAGATGGGAGGACCTCCTGATTCCTGGAGTTTGAGGTTCCCCTGAGCTATGATGGTACCACTACAGTATAGCCTAGGGAAGTGGGGCTCTGTCTCATTTAAAAAAAGAAAGAAAGAAGGAAAGAAAGAAAAAAACAGAAAGAAAATAAACGTTTGTAGCCCTTGGTAGCCTTCCAATGATCCTATGTACAGTACAATAAGACCTATGATTGGCAGTGGGGTTGGTTCATTAAACAAGATTACACTGGAGTTCCCAGCAGCCTTAATGGTTTTCTTTGCTGTTGTTGTTGCAGGTACAGAGTGCTATGAAGGAAAGTTTTCAGAATGTTAGATATTATTAGTCATATTGACATGATTAATGTACAATTTCTGAATAACCTTTAATCTGACCATACTTCATACTATACGGTTTATCATTTGAAGAAAGGAGATGCTGATTAGACAGATTACATTAATAAGCCCACCCCCTAGATCAAATGCTGGGGGCGGAATCAGGCCCGTTCACTTCGTCCTGAATTGCTATCTACCCAGGAGACAACTTTAATGGGCAATGAGAGGAAATTAACTGGTAGAATTGGGTCCAGCAGGGACCCACTCTGGATCTGGGGAGGAGACAGTTCCACTCAAGGGTCCCCAGCCACTGAGCAGGACGAGGGAAGGAGGGGAGCAGCTTCAGGAACAGTCTGCGTGGCTGCTACTCCAGTCAAGGCAGAGGTTGTCAGCCCTGTGTTATAGAACAAGACGCCGAGGCAAGAACTGCAAAGTCAGTGTCAATGTCAGGGTTTTAGGCCAGGTTTTCTGACCCAGGTCCTCGGCTCATGTTTTTATTTTCTGCTCCCTTGTGACATGATTAAATAAAACAACCATTTAATGAAAGCAGAGTCTGAACCATGGAAAAAACAGTGATCACAATAGGAATAGGCTCTTTGCAAAATCATATACCAGTAAGAGGAAAACACCTAGCAAGATGAACTCTTGCGTTGGACCTTTTAAGACAATTTTTGACTACTGTGTGAATTTGCCTTGCTCAGGACCTTCAATTCCTGGAGAGACTGAAACTCCGTGGTAGAGTGCCAAGTCTGTGCCCTGAGAGCTCTTCTGCAGATTCACTGTCCCACTGTGACTCCTTCCAGAACAGCTCAGATTAAAACAAAGAAAACAAATTCCCATGAAAACCTAAGTAAAAGGTCACAGAAAGGAGAGGCAGAACTCATTAATTTTTTTCAGGCCTGAGGGTTCATTCTGTAGAATCTGTGCCACGTTGGCGCGTGCAGTTTGCATGACAATTTTCTTTGTTATCAAAGCTCACCCACTCACCCACTCCAGGTAGCAGTACCCTGACTCCTGCTGTCCTTTGGCTCCATGCCTTGAGGTTAGCTGAGGAAGCCTTGTAAACTCAGAGGCACACTCTTCTGTGCGCGTGTGTGTGTGTGTGTGCGCATGTGTGTGAATTATCCATGCTAGACCTACCTTATGACAGACTTTACTTCTTAAATAAACTTACAGTAGCTATTTCCTATGCGAAGTGTGTATAAATGAATAGAAACAGAAACATCCACATTATTTGGTAAATTCTGTTCTTTCCAACGCCCACTCCATTCATCCTGGAGGTATGGGACTGCTATTTTCTCCCCCTTCAAGAAAATAATAGAGAATAAAAGGACAATAAATAAGAATCCCTGATTTTTATCATCCCTAAATGTGGGAGTTGATATAAGATTAAAAAGTTTGAAGGTATACATAACCTGGCTGAAATCATGCTTCTTTTCCTGTTCTCTACCAAGAGATATGATAAGGGGCCAGGCACAGGCTTGTAATCCTAACACTCTGGGTAGCTGAGGTAGGTGGACTGCTTGAGCTCAAGAGTTGAAGACCAGTCCGAGCAAGAGTGAGACCCTGTCTCTACTAAAACCAGAAAAACTAGCTAGCCTTGTGGCAGATGCCTGTAGTCTCAGCTACTCAGAAGGCTGAGGCAGGAGGATCCTAGATTTTGAGGTGCTGAGAGCTAGGCTGATGCCACAACACTCTACTCAGGGAGACAGAGTTTTTTGGTTTGTTTGTTTTTTGTTTATATGGTAGGGAATTGGAGAGGAGGAAAAAATTAGGAGCAGGTTATGGAACACTCATTATTGTCCGTGTTCTATTTCTTACTTGAAATTTGCTTAATTAGGGAGAGAAAATAGGACATTTGGTGATCTTTCTAGAATATAGCCAAGAGACATTTGTTTTCAATTTATTTATTTGACAATCTTTGCAATTAAAAATAAAGCCCCAAAATTTATGGATATGTAACCAGTTATGTGCTTATAAAATCTCCACAAGGTGTAAATGTATTACTACAGTAATATCACTGTATTTTATATAATGTACACAAAGTCATGAAATTAAAATGGATGTGATGAAGATGAAATAAAAACATTTTTAGGGTATATTCTTTTCTATTTATTAACTGGTACCAATAGTTTCGTTTTTTTTGTTTTTTTTTGGGTTTTTTGGCCAGGGCTGGGTTTGAACCCGCCACCTTCAGCATATGGGGCTGGCGCCCTACCCTTTTTAGCCACAGGCGCCAGCCTGGTACCAATAGTTTTTAAAATTCTGTTAAACTTGTTTGATGCTTATAATGTGATTAAATAGATATAATTGTCATAAAAGCATTGATTTAAATTTTTTGCTGTAATGATTTGCAGGTCTGGTTCTAAAATTATTTATTGAGACACTCTATTTATTGGTTTAATGATTAATTGACATGACTGGAAAAGTCAAGTGGTAAAAATTCAATGTTCCAAATAGCCTACACATACAAAATCCCAGAACTTATAATTCAATCCTACACACCAATTATGCAAATTTTTTTTCAAATAAGCTAGTAGGTTTTGAGCTATCTCAATGTTTATCATTTGTTTTTTCATGTTAAAAAGTGCTATATTTTCATTTTCACATTTTTATAAAATATGCTCAATACCAGTCACAGCAATTCATTTGGAAGATCTGTAATCAGATTAAAGAATTAAAATTCTAGGTTTTCAAGGCATCCTTATATGAGAATTTTTATAGGTGGTACTCTTTATTTTCAGAAACAGATTTATCTAGAGATGGACTTATTTCCAATGTCTCTTTTCAAAATGTTCGCCCACTTTCCCAAATGGCATTGTCTTACAAAACCATGGTGTGTTTGTCAAGATTGCAAAGCTAACATTTGCGATGCCATTAACTAAACCGCACATTTCACGTTTGTGTTATGTGTTATTTTTGGTAACATCCTCCATCTCTTCCCAGATCCAGGACACCATACCTCTTTGTACTTAGTTGTCATGCTGTCTCAGTCCTCTCTAATCTATGACATTTTCTCTGTTTTTCCTTTTTTTTTTTTTTTTTTTAATGGACCTGGCAGTTTTAAAGAGCAATGTTTAGTTTTTTGTAAAATGTTCCTTGATTTGAGTTTGTCTGATGGATTCTCAACAGTTTTGAGATGGAGGCGAGTTGCCCTTTGAGAGGTGATGAGTCATCACAGTGTGGTGCATAATAATATCAACAGGACATCACTGGCTGTTAATCTGGGTCGTCGTTTCACTAAGGTGGGGTGTGAGACATTTTTTCACCTTAAAGTTGCCTTTTCCTCCTATTTCCTTTTGGAAGATAGTCAGTAAATGCAGTTTATACTCAAAGGAAAGGAGCGCACTTTGTTTCAAGGACAGGAAAGTCTGGGATGGGACGCTGAGATTTTGTGAGGGCTTCACAATATTCCTTTGGTTCTCAAGCAGGACATTTTTACAGGGACTTGATGGAGAAAATGTGTGAGCAAGCCTTAATGGCGGCCTTGTAAAGGTTAGGAGACAATGTAACTTAGCTCCTATAGTCAATCAAAATTCTGAAAAGGCATCGTCTCTGAGACACTCAGAGATAGAACTTTATCCCTAAATGGGACTTCCTTGTCAGCCTTTACTGGCCAGGAAATCACTGAAGGAGGCCATGACCATTCAGAATTAAGGGGATCAAATTTTCTATTATGCAGTAATAGGAGACCATGTTAGAAATTATGTCAAATTACATAAACATAAAGAAAACATGTATTTTTAATACTGGAATTTTTTTTTTTTTGGCCGGGGCTGGGTTTGAACCCACCACCTCCGGCACATGGGGCCGGCACCCTACTCCTTTGAGCCACGGGTGCCGCCCTAATACTGGATTTTTACTTTCAGGTTGGTTTTTCCCACACCAATTTGTCAGCAGCATCATAGGACACAAACCTGAAGTCTATCAGGGTAAGGCTGATGTTTGCTAAGCAATTAGTACAAAATGTTAAAACTATACTTCACGGTTAGGTTAAACAAAATATACTTGAAATTTGTTTATGATCCGGGAAGACATTTTATAATGACATTTTATAAGACCCCATGGGAGTCCATTAATAAAGGAGAGCGTCCTTATATTGATGAGCAGAAGTCCTGGAGTCTGAGAGACCAAGGATTCTATCATGGTTTTACTATTCACCAACCCCACAGGTAAATTGCTGAATTTACTTAAACTCTTTTGAGCCTCATTTTACTCATTTCTTAAATGGAGATAAGATGTCTGATTTATAGGATCATGATGAGAATAAAATAAGACCACGGACAGGAGCCTCAAGTACCAAGCGATCCATTTAATAAGTAATCAATAAATCCAGGCTAGCTACCACTCATTCTGAGCGGCTATTTTAAATCCTGCAATTATAAGAAATTAAAACCAAATTAGTCCAATCTAGCCATGAGCTGATGTAGCAAAGGAGAACTGGAGTCAAATAATAAGAAACACAGTTCACAGAGTATTGAGAAAGAAGAGGTCAAGCGAAGCTTAGAGTTTCCATCAGAAAAATTTCCATCAGAAGAGAAAACCTAATTGTAAAAAGACTGAGTATAGGTGAATGGAGGTGATGGTTTGTACAGATACCCGGGGCTGCTCTCTCTCTGGAGGAGTAATCTACACTCAGATATAGGACAGTCCGTTATTTCATAGCTAAGGCAAATAGAATTTATTTTACCTTCCGTATTTTAATTTATAACTCCTAATTAACATTGTTTTACAAATATAATGAGATACTGCACGCCAAACACAAATTCGTATAAGTGCTTGGGAAATTTTCAACAATTTAATTCCTCATGGCTGACCAAGCATAAAGGATTAGGAGAAGGAAATTTTTAGAAGAATGCTTAGCTATGAAATGGAAGCATAAACTTTTCTGATCTTTATTATTATTGCTAAATAAAGACTTGTCATTTCTAAAGGAATGCTGGAAGGTAGTTACGTTCTCCTTATGCTTAGGATTACAGACTTTTACATTTGTAGGGCTATGTCAGGCCTCATTTAGCTGTGAGGAGATTTACACTATTTCCTTCTCTTTCCTAATGGCCAGAGATACTGGAGTATAAATTGAGAAGGGGAAAATAAGGAAAAAAGATCCTTAAATTTTCATTACAGTTATACTTTTCTCTCATCAAAGGACCTCAGAAATTCCCCTGCTGGATCAGTATTGCCAGATAGTTAATTTCTCTGCCCAAACAGTATACACAGATGTGCTGACATAACAATACCCAATGTTTCGAGATCCTTAAGGATATTAATAAAACGCTATTTCTAATGGGAGTCTCAGATATTTTTCCCCCTAGAAAGATTACAGATCAGTATTCGTTATCTCAAAATGTTAAGGTAATTAGTGCTGGATAAATTTAAAAAAATAAAAAAAAAAAGTGCAACGTTCACACTGGTCCAGATAAATATTGAAGTTTGGAGGATGCTTACTTGAACTTTATCAAACTCTGGAAATTCTAGTGTTTGCAAAATTGAGCAGCAGCTCTGGGGGTGGGGGAAAGGGCTATTTTGCAAGATTTCCAAAGCGTCATGTTGCTGTTCGGGCTGCAAATATTCCACGTATGGCCCCTCTCTGCTTCTTCAGCATTCTCTGGGTCTGCTTAAAGAGAGATGAAAAAGTTCAGAAGTGCAGAGATGTTAAAAAGGTAAAAGTGAGCTTTCAGAACTTTCATCAATGAGTTTCTGTTTTGTTTTTTGAGTCTTTTAACCTCACATTCTGCTGGGCTTTAAGGAAATACTAGTGAACTCATTAACGGACCCTGGGTCCTCTGTCCTGTCCCTCTTCTCAGTTCTTGCCACCCATTTTTTAGTCCCGTACAAGCATGGAGCCACCTGGGAAGTCCAGGAGAACTCTGTGCTTGCCTCAGCTCATGGGGGACTCGGAGCAAGGTGAGAAGCAGGCAGGAGGCTGCTCTGGCAGCCTGAGCAGCTTGTGCCGCATCATTTCATGTGCTATTGTATCCCCTCATGTCACAGTTTTCTGGTTGCCGACAAGAAATCAGCTAAGGGCATAGCGAGGAAAAGCTGGTGTAGCAAATGGTCTTCTTGCTGGTTTTAACAAAACAGCCCCACTGGTGGAGGGCTGCCTCCTCTGTCTTGAGTCCATTTCTGAACCCCAGCCAGCTCCCAGCTGGTAGCAGACTACAGTGCTGTCATGTCATCAGCCCAGTCAAGATGTTCCAGCGTTTGTGTGTGTGCGTGTTCTTTTAAACTTGCCAACTTGGCTGTTTCCCCATAAATTGCATGGAATAATAATTTTTTAAAGAAAGCTTGCCTTCTATTTGCCCATGGGTGAGCAGGTTTTTGGAAATTGCTCAGTTAACAGAATTCAGGTCAAAATTAGTGACAATGAACAGAAACTCATATTTAGATATCCAGTGGCTCATATTGGAATATTAAATGTCTAATACAAAGTGAAATAGAAACTTTTGCTATTGTATAAAGAGCTTATGCCATAACAAGTAAACTTCAGTTTCCCCAGCAGGTTCTGTTTCTTCGCCATGCAGTAGCAATTTACTTTGGGACAGTTTCCTTTGTGTGTGTGTGTCTAATACAAAAGCTTTTCTGGCAGAAGATGAAACAATAATTATGTAAATAGTAATTGATATTAAAGTGCCCAAAAGAAAATAATAGTTTTGGGCCCAACAATACCTAAGTCGAGATGGTGTATTTCAGGGAAGCTTAGGTTGGTTAAATGGCAGGAAAAAAAAAAATAAAAAAGCATTTGTGGATATTTTTAATAATTTGAACATATGGCCTGAGCAGAAGCAGAAAAGGCACTTTTTTAACTTGATGTCAGATCACATCACATTATGTCGATTTCTCCTGCATAATGTGATCTGCTGCAGATTTTTAATAAATGAGCTTTATCACCTCACACAGGGAGGATTTGGGGGGTGCCTATTTGGAGATGCCCTTTGGGATGCCCGCTTTACAATCCCCATGGAGATTTTTCTTCTGTGAGTTACTTCTTCCATTGGGTAAGACGGCAAACAGATACAATAAAGATTAAGTTTTATCAAAACAAAAATGTTTCTTTTATGTTGATATTTTACACCAATGGAGAAATATAAGGTTTCTTTATCCAGGTCAGTAAGAGAAATTTGGAAGAAATGAGTAATGTCGTGATGCAGCGGTTGTAATGCAAAGTGGGAGAAGGCATGGGAGGGGACAGGAGAGCAGGAGCCGTGCCACGTGGGAGTCCCCATCTGAACGCTCTATGGACCGTCACGGTGAGCCAGCGTCCTGATGTTCCATATTCCCTGCTGACGCTAAATCACAGACAGCAACTGCTCAGATGTTTGAAATGCCTTTCCTAGGCAATATCCGAAGTGTGCATCTAAGAAACAGAAATGAACTTTCCATGTCTGTTTTCTCCTAAGGAGAAATGGAAACATAAATAGATTAAACAGTTAAATCTCAGATTCCACTGGCATCTGACTATTTGGAAAATGAAACTAAAGCTACTCTTTTCGGACCATTATCCTAAATATACTTATTTATAGATAATCATTCAAATCATCAGTTGTCTTTAATTAAATGAATGTTTTTGCAGTACTCTGTAGTAGCACACACATTCTTAGAGAAATGAATGAAAACCAATGAAACAGTGATGTACCATGTACCTAGAGGATTGCCATGAGGCAACGTAAAAATATGGAAGATGAATTAAGAAAAGCAAAAAGCACCTGAAAGAATGTCATGCCAGTAATGCACGTCACAAATGTGGCTAGTGAATTTCACACACAAACAAGCAAATGAGAAGATGCGAGGGGGGGCCAGGTTTGTCTGCTGTGCAGTATTTCCAATATCTGGCACCAAGTGAGCCAGGAATATTTACAGAAGAAATGAATTAATGTATTCTGTGTTGTCTACAGAAGGGAAAATAACAGAAGATTATATTATTTCTTTCAAAAATGCAAGGTGGGAGAGAAAATCCATTACTGTTTTCATTTAATATACATAGGGCCCTTGTTCCAACAGGGCCTAAGCTAATTGCTTTATGTGGATTATTTAATTTTATTTTTATGAATATTCTCATTTTATATTAAAAAAAATAAAGGGAGATTTTAGAGATGTACGTCACTCATCCTAAGTCAATAGCTAGTAAGTGGTGCAACCAAGGCAGTGAGGCCATTAAGTCACCACCTTGTATTCATTAGCAGCTTTCAGAGACAGCAGAACTTTTTACCAGGGTAAAGTATTATTTCTGATCACTTATGTGAATAAAAAGTGGAAATATTTGATGGCATAGGTTTCAGGGACAGAGAGAAATGGGATGGGATCAACCAGTGAGGTAGCTAGCTGCATTAAATATGATTTAGTGTGAGAGGGTGTAAGCCAGTGGTTCTCAACCTTCCTAATGCCACAACCCTTTAACACAGTTCCTCATGTTGTGGTGCCCCTAACCATAAAATTACTTCATGAAGTAGCAACAAAATTAATTTTATGGTTGGGGGTCACCACAACATGAGGAATTGTATTAAAGCACGGCATTAGGAAGGTTGAGAACCATTGGTGTAAGCAAAGGCATTGATATACAGGAGGGTCTATTGATCTGAGTTCTGATCTATATTCTATCAACAACAAAGACAAAGTTATTATGGTATGGTGATATGATGCCAAATAGTCAATGAAGGATGAATAAAGTAATTCACCAAAGAACATCAGCAGCAAAGAATATGTCTCTGAAAGGGAGGAATGGAGAGCCAGTAGCGAAATACTTTGCTAACGTATTTGCTCATTTCTACTGTATTCCCAGTGAGTGTTTTTGCCACATATCCAACTCATCCTGAGAAAAGAAAGAGGGAATTCAGATGTGCAACCTAATTAGTTTTAGCTAGCAGAAAGAGAGATCCAAGAACAGTGACTTCATCAAGAAAGAATGTTATTTCTCTCTCACAGAAAAGTCTGGAGTAAAAGACTGGAGTCTGGAGTAAAAGAGCTGATAAGGGGACTTTGCTCCAGAAGGCCCCGGGAACACCAGGATCCCTCTGTCTTGTGATACATCTCCTCCTGTCTAAAAGCCAGTCCATAATCCCAGAAGACTGGTCCTTTCCAGCTATCTTGCTCACATGCCAATCAACAGGAAAGAGGAAAGGATGATGAAGAAAGCCCAAAGTGCTCACTGCAGCTCTATTTTAAGGAAAGTAAGCTGAAAGAAAGCAAAACACTTTCCCTTCCATCTCAATGGCCAGAACTCAGTTGCAAGGCCTGCAGTGTTGGGCAGTTATGAACTACACTGGGTTTTCAGAATAGTCAGATAAAAATAGTCAACTTCCTAAATATTTCTGTGCGAGAAGGGAAGAGTAGATGTTGAAAGATTATTAGTGGTCTCCACCAGAGTTAATATTCATTTACGAAGTGATACTTCTTTTTTTTGTTTCTGAATTAACTTATACTTCACTCCTTGTAGAGAAACCTCCCTCAAACAGAAAACACAGGGCACCTACTGCTATTTCTAATGTTCCTCTTTCTCTTAAATTACTTGCTTTTATGTAAATTTCAACGCCAGCTATTCTATAAAGCAGATACAAAAGTCAAAACTGGTGTTGAGAGAAGGCCAAAACGGGCTACCAACCTAAAAAGTTGTTTAAGATGTAAGTCATATTTAAGACATTTAAAAATTATATATACTTAGGGACATCAAAAAATTCATAGAAAATGAATATTTGGAAAAACTATGTATGAAGTACAAAGAATTTTTACACCTCCATGACTCATACTAACTTATCATCAGGATTTAGTTTGAGCAACTAAGAAGGCTACACCATCAATTTGAAAGAGCCCCCAATAGAGCAACATGAATTCTGCTAAAATTGAAGATCAAACTTCAAATTTATAATAAAGGTTGGGTGGAAAAGTGGTGAAATAATGGATGCTTTACAAAAAGTTTATGGGGACAATGGCCCTAAGCAATAAATAGTTTATAAGTGGACAACTCATTTTAAGATGGGAGGAGATGACATTGAAGATAAAGCCCACAGCAGCAGACCACCCACTTTAATTTATTAGGAATAAAGAAATCTTGTGTGTGCCCTAATCAAAGAAGACCCAAGATTATCATGATTAAACAACAGCCAACAGCACAGACACATGAGTTGGGTCACCTTGCATGATTCTGGGTGAAAAATTAAATTTGAGCTAACTTTCCACTTTGTGGGTGTCAAAAGCATTGTTTCTAGATCAACTGCAGATAAGAACAAAGCTTTTAATGGAAATTTTAATCAAGTGGGATCAAGATCCTGAAGAATTTGTCAAAAAAAAAAAATCTAATAGGAATGAAGCACAGCTTTACCTGTACGATCTTAAAAATGAAGCACATCAAAGCAATAGCCATGGAGAGGTGGAAGTGGTCTAATTTAAGCAAAAATAGACTGCTTAAGAGAAGGATCATGGCAACAGTATTTGGGGATACTCAGAGCATTTTGCTTATTGATTTAGTGTGAGTCCAAAGAATAATAACCTCTGGTAATTGTGAGAATTTTTGAGAAAGTCAATGAAAACTTTAGCAAACAAGCACCTGTGAGCACCTTACCAGAGTGTCCTCCTCTACTACGACCATGCTCCTACTCTTTCTTCTCAACAAGCAAGGGCAAGTTCATGAGTGCTTGATGGGAAATCCCGAAGCATCCACCTAGGAATCTGAGTGTGGCTCCTTTTGACTTCCTTCTGTTCCATAATCTTAAAAAATCTTTAACATCTTTAAAGGATACCCATGTCTAAATCCCTATGATCCTTAGTTCTTCAGGGTGGGACTAAATGGCTATAATCGTTACTTACAAAAGTAATGGAGTGACCTTGATGGAGTTTACATTGAGAAATAAAGTTTATGGTTTTATTTTTATCTTTTAATTCCATTTTCCCTACAAACTTTTTGAAATCCCCTCACGTATGTACATGTTTGTGTCATAATCAGGTTTGTTAAATAATCTTCTATTACCTGTCCATTTTTCTTTATATTTATAACTTGTATTCTAAACCACATCATAATCATCATTTCTCACTAGGCACACAGGAGCACAGCTCATATAATTTCCCCAGTGCCTGACATGCCTCTTCATAGGTTACCAAGAAGACCTGACAGGGGGTACATGTTTTGACTCCTCTACTGTGAGCTCCAGCCTAAATCAAGCTATACCATTGGCATAGCCTAAATCTTTTGCAATAGAGTTCCTATTATTTTGTTCAATGTATTTGTTTTGACTACAATGGCTGCATTTAGCATGTTGTATTATAATTAATGTTTACTTGTTTGCTTTTCTTCTGTGGAAGCTCTTTGTGATGGGGGAGTGTGGTTTACTGAATTAATTCTAGTACCTGACGCAAAGCATGTGATCAGTGTTTATGAAATGAATGAAGAAAAACTGGCCATATTCTCTTTAAACTTTGAGTTTTAATAAAATGTTTGAATAATTATCAAACAAAAAAAAGAGATGGCTGGGTAAAGACAAACCATGGTTGAAATTTAGAAGGAAGGGTAGCAAGGTTATAGTAGAGTTACAGAAAAATACTTCATTGGTACTTACTACCAACAGAAAAAAAAAATGAAATTGGAAGGCATGTCTGAATAATTTTGAATTTTAAAATCTACATGTTGAAAAGATTAGATTATTATAATATTTCAAATGCTTCATTTTTAAAAAAAAGTTTAAACTTTTGCTTTTTGCTCCATGGTCTTTGAATAGGAGCTTAAAAACAATTCAAGTAAAATTTTTCCTAGCCAAATTCATAATCTAAAAGTACATCCAAATAAACCAAAATAAAACAAAACAGCAGACATTTAGCTAACTCATATGATACTTCTCCAAAGAGTTACACAGTTTGCTCCAATTTTAAAAAATAATTAGGAAAGATATGTATACCATTTTTTAAAAAGATGTCTAGAAACAGAGTGTTAAAAATGGCGTCCAATGAATGTGGCCTCCCTTGGGCCTTACCTCTTTGCCATGTCTTTGTTCTTCTGCCTTCTGGAGGTCAAATGCATTTTTCCATCTCTTGGTTTGTCCTGGCATTCTGATTTTCTTTTACCAACATGGTGCAGGGAGGAAGGTTCTAGGACTTTTGATCAAAATTTAAGAGATGTTCAGTTTCTGCTGAACCATAGCCACCATGTAAAGAAATCTAAGCTATCCTGCTATGGAGAGAGGCTAGATGGAAGGAAAAACCCTGGTGGATAAGAAGCCAAGTGGAGAAGGACTTCTAGTGAAGGAGAACCAAACCCCCAACCAAAAACAGGGAAAAGAGCAAGCCAGCTACTAGCCAGACCACATCCACTTGTACCAGCACAAAACAGGTTGTGGACAGGTTAATGAAGCCATATAGAAACCTCTAGCCTTACTCAAGTCAGCCTTTCCAATGTGGCAGTGGAGCAGACCTGAGCTGGGCTCTATGAGTCCTGCCCTTTTATATATATGTCTGGGACTTTAAAGTCATTTGGAATTTCTACTTAATGTTTTTGTATGAGATGACATATTTTATTGTTTCAATTATCTAACTGAAGGACATTCCAGTTAGCAAACATGGTTATAATGTTCATATGCTTCTTATCTCCGCAATATATACATAACCTCTATTTGGCTAATCAAATTATGCAAAACAAAATCCAAACAACTCCCA
>NW_003852405.1:26919383-26936309 GCF_000181295.1 Otolemur garnettii
ATGTTCTGGCTTGTGATGAGTCAATAAGTAACCAACATGTTACCTCAATGATTATTATGGGTTTATATACCCTTCCAGGAATGGGTGTGGGCTGGTGGCATATCAGTGATTATACTTGCTATAAGAGTTAAATATGGGTGTTCTATAACTTCTGTTTTCTCAATCTAGATAATGATGAGATCTTTTAAATGAAGACTGATACCTTGTGTAATGTGTGCATATAATAGTGTATCTCTTGTTGCATCAGTAATATGCCATCTTGTAAAAGTACCCTATACACAGAAGAAAGCAATTTATTTTATTTACATAAACCGTATTTCTAAAATATAGTACATAATAATATATCAAATAAAATACATAAATCATGTAGAAGAATAATAACAAAGTGGTCACCCAGGTGTAAACTATTTACCTTAAAGAATATAGTTGCTGTTGATTCTCTTGCATTCAGATTTTGTTGTCTTAGTTTAAATGCCATATCCAATTTTCATCATTGAAGCACAACCTATTTAAAAATTCAGGACTGTTATATTAACCCCTATACAGTTCCCCAACTCATCCATAAAAAACAAATTGGAAAAAAATAGTTTGAATTAAGGCAAAGAGTAATACCAGGTATATATTACCCTTTCTAGAGCCATTGTAATTTCTTTTTTTTAAAGAATAATTTCTCCCACTGTTTTTTTTTTTTAATACTGTCTTAGTTATTATAATTTCAAAAGGACTGTGTGATGGATTTAAGTCTTTGTAAAGATAAACTGTACTTCTGGAAAATATAGCTCAGGGTGCATATGGGAAAGAAAATCATGTGAGAAAAATCAAAGGTTTTTCATTGCGTTTGTTTTGTGTTTTATTATACTGGACCACTGATAATTTCATGCTTCAGTTCACTATTTTGGCTTGTTCTTTATAAGTGATGAGTGAAGTGTTCAATGTCGTTACTCAGGATTACTCGGGATTATCACTTAGATTTAATTGACCACGCTGAACATCCCACGATCTGAAAATTGGACAATCTTCCATTTCTCCATTTTACCAAAAATGTGTCACAGATAATCTCTGATTTGTACTAAGTCAGTTTAGTTTAAAATCATAAGAAGATATAGAAGATCTTATGAAAATGTTTTATAAAAGCTGATTTTAACATGGTTCCTTTTCTATAAAAATATTTAGAGATCTTTAATAGTCTCTAGAGAGTCATAATTTTTCTCGAGTCTATTGCTTTTTATACTTTTGGGCATTATGGTGTCATTTTCATTCAATGTACATTTTTGAGAGGAATGTAATCATAGAAGAAGTCTGGAAAACCATCCACTTGTTACAATTAAGTCGGTTGCCAATCTTTATAGTTCATATAAGAATAAAATTTGCCACTTTGTGAATAATTTGGCAATGATGAAGGACATTCCAGTTAGCAAACATAATGTTCATATGCTTCTTACCTCCACAATATATACATAACCTCTATTTGGCTAATCAAATTATGCAAAACAAAATCCAAACAACTCCCAACCCAAATCAAAGACAGAGGACATTATTTTTGAGACAGGAACAAATAAAAGCAATAAGTTGTATTCAACCCGTTTTTCTTGGGTTGATATTAATGTCATACCCAAAGGAGGCCAGCACTCTCCCTTTCTGAATTCTACATTAAACTGCATCATGAACATTTTAAACTTAAGTCCAATTTAAACAACAATAATTAGATAATTGAAACAATACACTCTGTCATCTTATACATATACATGAAGTAGAAGTCCCAGGCATATATATAAAGAATGGACAGAGAATCTGCAGGAGTTCTTGTCTGAAGTGTCAGTGGAGTTGTGATGTTACTCAGAAGAGTTTTCATCATTGGATCATCGACATTCCAACAAGTTCACAGCATTGATAATTTAACGTTAATGTTTTTTCTTAAAAAAGAAAAAACAAGTGACAAAGCATTGCCTTTTCATATGGAATCAAAAACTGTCTTTTTAAATTCACTGGATGGATTTGGCAGCATAATCCTATGGCTATTAAGATTTGTTTTTATCAAATTGGCCGATGAGGAGCCATTAAAAAATTAACAGAGCTAAAACGATTTGTTTTAGTAAATCATTGCTGGGTAAGAAATCAAGCCTGCCCCCTCCCCCCCGTCCCATAACTAAGTGGCTCAAAACATCTACTTATCATCTTTAGTGATTCTGTGTAATACTGGACTCGACCAGTAGACAGTTCAGTTCTACTCCGTGTGATGTTTGATGGGGTTGCTGCACTCTGGACCTCGGGCTGGATGGGCAATTGCATTTTCGCCTGGCAGGCTAGTTGCTGCAGACTCTGGACTAGACACTGCTCTGGGCAGGTTGATGAGAGAGCTTCAGTTTTCTGCCACGTTGCTTCAGCACATGGTTAGGCTTGTTGGAGCTTGGGGCCTGGGTCTCCACAAAGGACAACCCAAAAGCTTATAGAGGGAAGAAGCAGAAGCTGCCGGTCCACTTAAGTCCTGCTGTCACTTAATTCAGGATGTCATTTCAGCCAGTCTATAGGTCAAGGCAGCCCGTATGGCCAGGCCAGACCCAAATGAGAGGAGAAACAGTTTCATTGATTGGAGTGAGGAGTGACATCTCTGTTACAGAAAAGGGAGGAATTTGGGGACCACTTTTGAAGAATAACTACCAAAGACTCATGGAATCAAGTCTCAACTCCTCCCTTACCAATTTTTCTTTTATTACTCATTTGCTTTGCCTTTAAGACAACCTTAATTAAGTTTGTGTTGACCGAGCACTTACCACACGCCAGACATACCTGGGTGTTGTAAGAATTTAGCCTCACTAGGTCACATCTATAAAAATGCATAAAATAACAGGGGTTGGACATTTAAAGTGTTCTATTTAGAGCTCTCACTATCCCATATGTAAAAAAAAAAAAAAAAAAAAAAATTGGACTTCTTAACAGTGACCTACATAGTTTCCCTGGGAAGTTTTACTGATGCTGTAGGAAAAATTCTCCTCCTGCTCCTGTCTTCTCATTGTGCTGTCACACTCCTGTGTTTGCCCCCAAGTTAAGGACTTGGTACAGTTTTCTTCCTTGTTGATGACCACTGAAAATTTCACCATTCAATCTTCTTTTCTCAACACAACTCATACCAGGAGGCAGCATGTGTTAAAAAAAGGTAGCCTCAAAGAAATAAAAACATATATCACTGAGAAAAAAAGTAGTATCGAACCATTACTAGCAGGGACTATGCCTAAATCACACAGAACAAAAAATCTCTAATAAGTCATTGCCTAACCATCTGCTTAGAACTTAGAACGTGCAGAGTTCTAGCTCCCCTCACATCACAAGAAATGTACATTATCTCTGTGCCTGAAAGATAGGGCCCTACTTTATTTTATTCACAGAGACAAAAGGAAGACTCTTCCTGACCCCTGGTTCCGTAGAGTCCAAGTTCTAGCTCATTTCCTTCTACTTAAACTTCAGAATGATTGGCAGTGAGAATGTCCATTGATTTAGAGTTTAACTCCCACTTATTAACTCCTGTTTCTATGAATATGATGTAGTCTAAGCCAAATGGTCAGCAGTATCAGAGTACGTTCACAAATCTGTACCCTCCCTGAAATATCCCATTCCAGCTCGCCTATAAACAAGTGAGACTTTAAGAGAAAATTAGGTCTGATTATCTGTTCTGGCTCAATAAGGTCTAGGTAACCAATAAACATTAAGCAATTGCTTGAACCAAAACTCTGTCTCTCTGCCTATCTGGCCCCTCACCACCCAATGCAACTCCAGATACCACCACAAAGAATGAATATATTTCAAGCATTAGTTGTTCTAAATCTGAATTCTTGGAAAATTATACTCAACTAAAAAAGTTACTTTAACCTTGACTTACATCAGTTTCCTAAGACAGCTGCAACAGAGGACTGCAAACCAAGGGTCTTAGAACAACAGAAGTTTGTTTTCACAATTCTAGAACCCAGAGGTATGAAATCAGTTTCCACAAGGTTTGTTCCTTCTGAAACTGCTGAGGGACAATATGTTCCCTGTTCTCTTCTAACTTCTGGTGGTTGCTGGCAGTTCTTGGAGTTCCTTGACTTGGAGATGTATCACTCCAATCCCTGCCTTCACTTCCCATGATTTTCTTCCCTGTATTTCTCTGGATCAAAATTTCCCTTTTCTTGTAAAGACACCTGACATTCAAATAGGCCCCACTCTCATCGAGTATGACCTCAGCTTAGCTAGATTATACCTCCCAAGACCCCATTTCCAAGTTAGGTCACATTCACCAGTTAGGACCTCAGCATATCTATTGGCAGAACACAACCCATGATTCAATATTTTTATCCACATAATCCTATTGCCTCATAAACATAATAAGTCATCCTATTAAATAACCCACTTCACCTTTATTATAAATACGTAACAATTTGGATTATTGCACTGAATTGGTACTTTAAAAAAATAATTATTTGCCTAACACTGTATGATTTAAAAGGTTGGATCACCCGCGTTATTCCTCCCAGAATAAAAGAAAATCTGCCCCAAGAAATATATCAGCAGCTAGTCAATGAGGCAGGAGATCTTTGTAACCTCTGATCTGGCAGTTCTCTAATTTGAAAAATCTTAAAATCCACTCTCCACTGGACACCAGTTTACAAGGATAAAATGAAATTATAGAATGAGAAATCCCTTGGTGATTTTAGGAAGAGACAGTGAAGTGCAGATCCAGAGGGCTTTCATCATTCTCTTTTCTACACTGTTGAATTTGTATTCTCAGTGGGAAGCCTTCTCTGTCTTCCTATGGTTTTTTAACATTCTTTCGCAAAGCAGAGCTTATCATTTTTATAACCCTTTCACATCTATTATTTCATTATTTCTAAGAGCAAATTTTAAAAGAACCTGGGTATTGGAGCTGTTGCAGCATTAATGAGAGAATAGCATGCTGGAGAGAAAGCACCTGCTGTGGACGCTCACCCTGAGGTGAGGTGACCTGGGTAATTGTCCAGGTGATGGGATAGGACACAGAAATACCACCAGGGCCTCTTAGAGCCTAAGCTGAGGAAATATCCTTCTTTGCCAGTGCAAGGACATGGTAATTCAGACTATTGTCTCTTCCCTATGATTATAAAGAAAGATTTTGAAATCAGATTGCTGAAACAGGCAGATTGTAATTCTAGCCATGGACACTGCTTGATCTGGGAGGATCGTACTAATGAGTAATTGCTGAGAGTTCTGAGTGAATGGAATATTCCACCCCACACAGAAGATTGGTGAGGATTAAATCCCAAATTTACTTATTTTTTATTGCAAAATAATTTTAACATAAAATAAGAACCTAGACAATGAACTCGACCATGGAAATTTTATTCAAATCCATTCACTGTTTTTTGATGTTTTCAATCTGTCTTGAATTACACATTTTTCATTTTGATTCTCAAAACATAAACATATGATTCTTTTGCTCAAACGTATTATTCTTTTACTTTTTGATTTGTACTTTTGTGTCTTGTGTACGGAAATATTTTTCTATCTTGAAGCCACACAAATATCCTCCTATATTTTTCTTAGGAATGTAATCCTTACTCTTTACCCATAAAAATTTATAATTTATTTATGTCTGCATAGTAAGGAAAGAAAGGAAAATTTAACCCAAAAGGGACAAGCCATTTTCCAAGGCCCATATAGTGAATAGTCCATGTTTTCCCATTAGACTTAAAGACGAAATATACTGAAAAATTAAACAGATGATTTCCCTAAGTCGTTGCAAATTGAAGAAAATGTATTAAAGAGGGGCATCGCCCAGGAAGGAAAATGAGCCTGAGATTTTTAAAGAAGCAGGTAAATAAGAGAGTCATCTGGGAGTCTTGAGGAGTCATAAGGAAAACTGCAGAAGGGTCTCATTTCAGGCTATCTAAGGGCATGTTTTGAATTTAGGCATTTCCTGTAACATAAAAGCATGTGGGGATTGCAGAAAACAATATGATGTGGGGCTTCTTTCCTTAATTATTGCTGCATTCTAATAATACAAGACTCAGATAAAATTCAACATTGTGACCAGATGTATGACACCTGGCAACTTTTCCATTGACTCTGTTTCTATGTTGTCGACCATTCTGTCCAGGCATCAGTGCCTCCCTTTCATAATTATAATGGCTTTTTAATAATTTTTAACATCTCGTGATGTAAGAACAACTGCCTTGTTCCTATTCGAAGTTATCTTGGCTACTATTTTTCATCCAGGTTCAAGAAAACCAGTTTTGACTATTATTATTTATTACTAGAATTTTCAGATTAATTTTGGGAATGCTGACAATCTTACTGCGTTAAGACTTTCCATACACTAATTTGGTTTTTGTTACTATATTCAAGTTTGCTGTCAAATATTTAAGCTAACTCTCCCATACAACTTGTTTTGTTTCATTTTTAATGAAGTCCAGTAAGAAGCTAAATTTACTTTAAAGACTTGCATATTGAATATGTGATAAAATTAAGATCATACTCTCTATATAATTTTATTTTCTATTTTCCTAATACTACGAAGTTTAAATAGGCCAACATCGTGGCATTATGTGGATTTTCAATAATTACTTTATTTTCATCCTATTAAGAATTTTGGTTGTGGTTTAATTCTTGGTTGTTATAAATAACATGTTTTCAGAATATGCATATAATCAATCTTGCCAACTTAGCTTAATTCATTAGGACAGAGGTCAGCAAGCTACAGCTTCCTGCCTGCTTCTGTAAATAATATTTTACCAGAACACAGCCAGGCTCCTTTATGCTTTGTCTGTAACAGCTTGTACATTGGTATAGCAGAATTGAAGAATGGCGACAGTGACCTTGTGGCCTGCAAAGCCTAAAACATCACTATCTGAAACATTACAGAAAGAGCGTTCTGATTTCTACCTTAGGGTAAAGTCCCAGACATGAAATTTCTTGGTCTAGGTGTCTATGCATAATTTTGTAATATCTAATGCACTATTGATTTTCTTCTTGAAGTTCTGAAGTTTATGGCAATATTGTATGAATGACTGTCTCGAAGCACAGTGGCCAGGATTGAATAGTCAACCTTTAAACTTTTCATGAATAACTTTTATTCTGCTTTGCTAGTGGATTTTTCAAAAATGATGATATAAACTTTTTACTCATATGCTAAAAAATAAGCTGGTATTTCTTTTCTTATTGTTTTCCTGTCAGAGTAGATGAACAAAGAGTATGTAAAAAACACAGGGACATAGCCTGTCCCCTTGTACTTCCTAAACACAATGCACTCATGTGCCACATCATGACATTTTGGTCAACAATGTGCAGCCTACAGGATGTTGGTGCCATAAGATCATAATGAATCTGGAAAAGTCCTATCACATTGTGGTGATAATGTAGTTTCCCATGAAAATGATGGTTTCAGTTCATTCTACTTTATTACTCCCATGAAAAATTTGGATTATATCTCTATAAACACTATTTATTTGAAGATTTAATTGATTTCAACTAAAAATTGATATGAGCTTGGCACAGCAGCTCATGCCTATAATCCTAGCACTCTGGGAGGCTGAGGTGAGTGGATTACTGAGCTCACAGGTTCGAGACCAACCTGAGTAAGAGGGAGACTCTGTTTCTAAAAATAGGTGGGCATTGTTGTAGGTACCCATAGTCCCAGCTACTTGAGAGGCAAGACCAGAAAATCGCTTGAACCCAAAGCGTTTGAGGTTGCAGTGAGCTGTGACACCAAGGCACTCTACCGAGGGTGTCAAGTGAGACTCTGTGTCAAAACAAAACAAAACAAAACAAATCAAAACAAAACAAAAAAAAAATATATATATATATATAAATAAAAATGGATATAAGGATTTTGGGTTCAGCTATTGATTTCACCATACAGAAAATAATCTGGTAAATTTATTGTCTTGTGAGCACAATTCAAAATAGTTAATTAATAGTACAATTAATTCTAAAATGCAGCTGACATGAAATTTTCTTTTCCCCTATTGCATGGCCCTTCGTTGACATGACGATTGTATCCAGTTACAGAGACACCAAAACTTTCTAGCCTAGCCATAGGCCTGTGCCTTGTAGCCACTGTTCCTGAGTGAACAGGAAGGGACAAAAGCAGGGCACCATGAATTAATTTTAATAATTTCTTTTTGATTAACTTGCATGTATTATATTGAAGTTGCCATTATGGCTGATAAGAAATTGCCCATTTTAATAAACAAACCATTTATTTCACCAAAGTTTAAAAGGGAATATTGTTTAACAGAAATAAACTCTGCAGTGACATCTTAATTATATGATTTTTTTCTTTATTTTCCTTGTGCAGAATGATACCCCTGCCTTTAATAAACTAAACTACCCATATACACACTATCAGACAACATTGTTAATGTTATCATCTTAGGCACCCCCCAAATATTAGAGTTTATGAAGGTACTTAAAGGATTTTAATTAAATGTTTAAAAGATAAATTTAGGAATTATATAAAGAGGCTGAATCACACTTGTGAGAATTTTACGTATTGAATTTAGAATAAACATTTTATTATGAAGTATAAGAAATACGTACAATAAATATTTTATGGCAACTCATAAAGTCTGTTATTATTTGTATGCCTGTAATACAATAGATTTGTTCCACAGGAGCATTTATATGAAGTTATACTTTTCTTTTTATTTAAAATGCAGAGGGTTTTTTAAAATACATCAATTTTATACCACATTCACGCAGACTTGATACATGTCCTTAAAGGCCCTTCATAAAATCAGCATTTAAACTCTCAGCTAATGCAGAGAAATTTGATTTACTGGCTATCCACCTTGATTGCTGGAGGAAAATGTTTACAGAGGCTTTACAGTATTAAAATTCCATCTGATTTCTTTTTACGTAACTGTAGCGAGAATGCAGAGAATAGAGATGAATGGAGGAAGGTTCTGTATTTATAAACATATGACAGCTGATAAAATGGGGATGCCATTAATCTACTCTATTCATGTGTAAGTGTTAATTTTCTGATGATCCATAAAAGAAATTATTATAATTGTAGTGAAAGTTGGTTGCATCAGTCCTCAGGCTTAGCCAATAGCGAGGTCCGTGGGTTGGAGAAGTCTGTTAGCGGAACGCCCAAGATCCATAGTAAACACGGGAACAAAAGGGAACGTCAGGTGCTTCTTCTCTGGAATCATTTTTCATTTTGTCTTTTATACTTTATTGAACTAATCTTGGCTTAAGCTCCAAATGGACTGAAAAGAATTTTCGAAATAGGTGACAGACAAATCAACCCATGACACTTATATAGTTTAGTCCCAAAGCTAGAGCTTTTAATTGACGCAACAATGTTCACGACTTTCCTTCTTAAAATTTTGAGTTTTTCTTCTGTGTGTGTTTGTTTCTTTGGTTGCTTTCTGCCCTACCATTCTTTTATATTTTTCCTGTTAATTTTTAAATCATACACCATACAAAAAACTCTTCATCCTCTCACCCCTGGTCGTACCCTCTGTTCTCTTCTCCCACTGTTCTACTTCAGCGTACTTACCTGGAGGAATTTTATCCATTTCCGTGCTTTCAGGTACCAACTCTTTGCAGATAACTCAGAAGTCTGTAATTCTGGACAGCATTTCTTTCAAAATCCAGACTGATGGTATCTGGTGCTTCTAAAAATTTCTGTTTTTACATATGACAGTAATATGCAAATCACTCCTCTTCTTTTTGCTCTTCTCCCAAAACAACACGTGTGTAAGAGCAGAAAAAGTCTAATTCATCGGTTCTAGCCCTGTGAGTCTTAAGCTAGTACAGAGGAAGCAAAAGAGAGGTGAGAAAAGAGAAGAGATGTACAGAATTCTTGTAATATGAGAAGCAACCTCATTTCCAACACGAAGAGAAGGCCCAGAAATATTCCAGGCATAGTGGAGAAGCACTGAACTCTGAAAGAATTTTGCCAGAACAATCCTAAGTAAAGCAGTGCCCTAGTCTGGGCTCTCTGTTGTTGGACTGGCAGAGGAAAGGGATCCTGAAAGGCCGGATGTTTCCTCTAAGAACTATTAGAGAAGAGAGCGGAAGTCAATGACTCTTTCTAAGGTTCTTGCCAAATACTCAAAACATGGGATAAAAAAAACCTTTAGTAGACTACACCTGTTCACAGTAAGGCCCTAGGAAATTTTCCCCATTTCATTTTGCTGTGTGCTGCTGTAAAACTACTTTGGGGGAAAACTCCAAGGAGGCCCCAGTCCATGCGGAAGAATTACTTAAGTCCACGATTACTCAAGTCCTGTACTAGTAAAGTAGTCAAAATAGACACTTACCTGCACTGAAAACTTTAGTTTTCTGTTGAAAACCAGAATAGATTGGACAAAATGCAGAGCTGTAGCAACCAAAACTATACCATATGAAACGTAAGTCAAAATAGCTCTTCTTTGTTAATTGTTTCTGTGGCCTCCATAATTCTTCCAAAGACTGTTTTCAGAGAGTGGCAGTGCCATGTAGCTGTTCAGCAAGGTAGCAACAAAATGAAACAAACAAAAAAACAAAGACCGAAGGCGTCCTTGTCCTCTAAACTCTAAACTCTCTTCCTCCATGTTTTTTATGTTACCAAGATCTATTTATTTTACCTCTAAAATATTTCTGGGTTTCCTGCTGCTCTAAGTCCCCTCCCCACTCGACTGTGGAACCTCATCATCACCGTCTGGGGTTTTACAAGACTGAGTCTCTGGATCCTAAGATTGCGCACTTCACCCGTCCACCTTTCTCTCAGCAGTCTTTCTTGAATATAAATGTAATTGTTTCAGTGTTATCTGATGGTTTCTAATATTTTCATATAAATTTTAATTGTTTGGGCTCTTTGACACCCTTTAGGCCATGGCCTGTGACTTGCCTTGCACTTCAGTTTCTCTGAGGACCTGCCCTTCCAGAATAGAACACGCCTTAGGCTTGCCAATTGTGAACGCAGCTTTATACCTCCTGGACCAACCGTCCTCACCCACACCCTTCATATCCTAACCTATTCCTGTTTCAACAATTTCCTCATCTATCCCATAGAGAAAGAGGGCTTTATTTAGCGCTCCTCTTTCGCCATCTTGCTCTGTCTGTCCAGGCAGAAGTAAAGTTCTAATGTCCCCCCTCCCCATTCTTTGTTAGTACCCTAAACCAAACTACGCTTTCATACTTACAAAGATGCTGGGTGGGTATTTGATTACCTAGCTCTCTGCCCTTATTAAGTATCACTATTTTTGGGAAATGGAAAAAAGTTTTATCATTTTTTAATTTTTTATATGTACCTAGCAGACAGCATACAAAGTAGGTGCCTGTTATTAGTTTTATAAGTTTTGCAAGTATTAAAATATATAATAGAACTTAGGATGTTCATTATTCTAACCCAAATCTTGAAATGATTTCTAAGTGTCTTTATAGACATTTTAAAACATTTAAAAAGTAAGGTGGGAGTTTTATAACTTTCTTGAAATTTTTACATATTTTTTTACATTGTTCAATTTGGAATTTAAAAATTCTGCCTAATTGTAAAACTATTCTTTGTATGTTATTTTAAGCTAAATTGTATGTAGTGTATTGCATATTGCTTTTCTGGCCATTCTATATGTGTGCATTACATTTCTCAAACTAAATTTATTTTAAAAGAGACAAAGCTCTAGACAACTTTCAAAAAAGAAGCAAGGGGCTGTACTAGAAGCCAATAAGGTTTGTTAACTGAATCAACATATTTTTCTTCTTAGTGTGTAGGTATTGAGTGTTAACAAAACCACCAGAAATTTATTATGCTGCTTTAGATATGGTTACTCTGTCTTTTTTTTTTTTTTCAGTTTTGCCTGGGGCTAGGTTTGAAACAACCTCCTGTGGTATACGGGGCTGACGCCCTCCTCCTTTGAGCCATAGGTACCACCCAATATAATTCTTTCTTCGTTTTCAGATGACAAAACCAGGGAAAATTTGGCTAGGTATTTCTAATCATTTTATGAAATCTAAAAAAAAGGTCATAGAAAATTTATTGATTCTTTATGTTTCAAAACAACCAAAAAACCCTCAATGAGTAAGGGTGCAAAATGGTCCCAAAAAACCCAAAAAACAAAATAAAACAAAAAATTGGGGAAAATATTTGAAAGTAATAATAACCTTGGTATATAAAGACCAATATAATGTATGGACTAATGACGTGACTAGACAATTAATAAGACAAGAATATTAATAATAAAACTACCGCATGTAGAAATACCCAAATACTGGTAACCATCAAAATAGTACATTTACATGAGCTGCAGGAATGAATGTTAGGATCAGGGACACATCATATGCTGCTTATTCATAAAAAGATTTGTACATTATTTCCAAAGGAAGCATGGGGACAAATATCAAAAGAGTAAAACATGTTTATATTGTGAAATCTACTATTTACCTTTCTAGAATTTTCTTCTAAAATACTCAGTTATAGAGTAATTAAAATTGAAAATACCCTGAAGGTCACAACTAGCAAAATTATTAAAAATTATGAAACAAGCATATTATGTGCTATTATGTGTAACTAAAATCACTTTCGATGAACATTAAACTAAAAACATTGCAAACACTTGTTAGATAGTGATGGTTATTTAAGACAGGAATTTGCAAGACTCTATATGATATGTAGTACAAAAGTTGTCAATCTGGATATACATTTAACTTTGTTAATAATAATATTCCTGAGTACTTACTTGCAGGAATCCTGAGATATTAGACTCTCTCTCACAAAATAATTCAGAAAATTACCAAAAAAACTTATGTGTACAAATGTTGGCCCCAGTGTTTGTTAGAAAGCATAACATGACTCGAATTATTGACACTTTTATTTCAAATTTCAAACAATGACCTCTTCAAGTGTTGCCACTTATGTTGCTTGTGTAGTCAAATATCTAATGATCCAGCATTAATCAAACTGAGATACTATGCCAGGTGTAAGGTTGCAAGGTTTGTAGTTGCATGAACCCTGTTATTTAGGCCTCAAGAAAAGCATTTAGAGAAAGAGTTTTCCATGTCACTTACAGATCTGTTTTCTAAGATACACACAGACCTATTCCTGGGTTCCCTGAAACACCATGAATTCCAGTATTAGTTGTTGTGCTCTGCCAGGGGCTGGTTTTCCTTTCTGAACCCACTGTTTTATTTTACTGTGGATGCTATAATAATAATAGTGTGAACTGGACGGTTTAAACAACAGAGATTTATTTATCACAGTTCTGGAGTTTGTGAAGTCCAAGATCAAGGTTCTATCCTCCATGGTTCCTGCTGAGATGGACACCTTTCTCAGGGCCCTATTGTGACTGAAAGAACTCTGGTGTTTCTCCCTTATACAGTCACCAGCCCTATCAGATTAGTGTTCTGCTCTTATGGCCTCATTAAGTATTTAAGTACTGTTTAAAGGCCCTATCTCCAAATGCAGTTGTGTGGCTGGTGAGCTTAGGGCATTAACACACGGATTTTAGGGGTACGTATTTCAGTTCACAGTACTCAGCATCATTTATTCATCCATTTATAAGAACTGATTGAGTGTCTAGGATCAGAGGACACTGGGAACAGAAGATGCAGATCTGAATCAGGTGAGCAAAAGAATACGCATTCTTCAGGGAGAGAATCACATCAACAAATAGTCGATACTGTATAAGAAAGGTTATCACAGAATTATGCACCATATACTTTGAAAAGGAATAAGTGGTTATTTGTTTACTGAAAAGTGACATTTCGTTTAGAATTAGAGGATGAATAAAAGTAGAATGAGAGATGAATATTGGGGAAATGGTCACAGGAGACAGGAGGAAAACACAGCTTGGCTTCGCGTAGTAAAAGGGCATGACATGTTTGGGGACTTACGTGTTATTTATTATGTTTGAAGCTTAACGTCGTTCACAGAGGAGACTCTGTGACATAGGAGAGGATCTGTGGTATCTAAAGTTACAAATGGCAGCGTATGGCTTCTCAAAAAGTTAGAATAGACATTTTCCCATATGCATAAGAAGAATAATTAAAAGTTCCTGTTTGTTTTTGATAGAACCAATCACATTTGTGTCTTAGAAAAATCACTGTAGAATCAATATGCACAATAATTTGCTGAGCTCTGCTAAGAATGTTTTATAATTCTCAGATTGATGAATGAAGAAATTTTGAATAAAAATCATGGCAATAGTCGCAGAGAGAAAGGCCTAGATTTAGCCACCATCTCACCATGGATTAAGGAAAAAGAAGTGTGTAAACCTCAGAAGATTCTAGCTTGGGCACATCATCTATTGGTGGTATTATATTTTTGAGAGAAAGAAAAGAGACCACAGGCATGTGTGGAAGGGAAAGAAGAGAAGCTTAATGTGTTTCATTTCTCTGGAGTCACGAAGGTTATTATCTGTCCTAAAGAGCTGGTGATCCTGATCTACAGTCATTGAAAAGTTAGGGATGGAGAGTTATATGGGGTATTCTTCAAGTACAGGTAATGGTTTAAACTGTATGTTTTCAGAAATAAATTATTTAGTTACACCAAGCTCATTACGAGGCCAGGAGTTAATAGTTAATGTGGGATACTAGTTCGGAAAGCCATGTGTGAAAGAATTCAGAATACTGGGTCCTGAGAAAAATAACATAGTTCATTTTATTCTTGCTGTACTCAGTCTGCTTGTTTTGAGCTAAATAATTAACATTTTTCTTTAAGCTTTACAATGATGACTTCCAAAATCCTAGTTAGAAATTCTGGGATCTAACTACTTTTACTTTTATAAAAACTTTGCATATTTTCATATATATTTATTTCTTCCCTATCTTTTATTAATATATTCCTCATTTGTTCCTTCTTTGATTTATTAAGTAAATATTTCCTGAACATCTACTGTTCAGATTCTTTTCTTGGTTCTGGATATACAGCATTAAATACATCACCCCCCAATTTTACATTTGGGCTGGAAGGAGGCAGTCAAATGCATTCACAGAATACAAAGCATTACAAACTTCTCCCTTAGCCTTTATGACAAAGCAAATAGTCAGTGTCACTTGGTCTTTATCTGGCTCAGACCAGAAGACGAATGACAGCCATTTAGTTCAAGAACTCCCTCATCCTAAAGAGAAAATACTTATTTTTCTATTTATGCCAGAAGAAATTCTGTTCCAGTGATTGAGATTGAGCACATGCTTTTTCAAATGACTGATTTCTCCACAGAACACAAATTCTGTTTCCTTTCCTTATGAAAGAAGTGAGAGTTTCAGTGAAAAAACACGTTTTGTTTTAATAAAATTTTTAGTTAGTGTCATTTTGCCCTGTATGCATTTCGCTGTGTTCCTTTTGAATGCAGATTAAAATGCCTTCATGTTAACCTTACGGAAAATCTTTTACTGATGATTTCCAACTTAAAAATCAATTCAAACCTAATAATGATCTAAATATATCCATTAGAAGGTTCAGTTGCATTCACGATTAAATCCATTTGATGTTCTTGTCTAAAAGATTCTTATTATTTTTAACATAGAGGCTTTGTCTTAAGCTTATTAGTTGTTAGCATACCAATTTTATTTTAATAAAATGTGTGGATTTGCAAACCATTAGATAGACATCTACAGGTTTTCTGGGCCAGCAAAATATGCTCCATTTGTGATGTCCTTTGGGCAGATCAATTTATGTTTTATTTTAGTAATCACATTGATGAAATAGTACAAGAATATTTTTATTGAAGTTTGACAGCAGCAATTCCTGAGTTGTTGTGTAACTATATGTTAAATTCTTTTAGTAACTACGATAAGGTGCCCATCAAAATAGATGATTGGAGTACTGAAATTACCCTGCAGTGACCTTACCAATAGATTTCATGAGAAATCTACTCATCTACTTTATGATTTTTACAAACTTGTACTCATTGCTCTCCACATCACCAAGAAGTCCCAGCTTCCTGCCGCACCTGGTGCCTGGCCCAGCTCCTCTAGGGACTCCAAATTCCATGTCGGTAACACATATGTCCATTTCCTCTTCTTGGAAAGAAGACCAAATCACGTCACAGATATTACTGCAAACTCACTTCCTTAACATGTCTCTCCCTTCACTTGGGCAGAAGGTTTCCTCTTTAGCAGTTAATGTACCACAGAAAAATAAGTCGTGGAGAGAACCCAGAGAGAGCGCTCTGGGTGTGGTGTGGGCATTGGGGCTTCCAGGAGGCGTCACTCACTGGGCAGAAAGCAAAGTGGCTCCTTCCTGTGGTCAGAGTTAGGGTCAGAATAGTGAAGACAAAAGTACTTTCCTGGGAAGTTACCTAGGGCGGAGATTGAAACTTGAATTTCATGTGTTATTCTTATACTTTAATTTTTTTTTTCTTAATGTTACATACGTTAACTTGTTAATTCTGGAGATAACCTCTATCTTCAGATGATTCAGGGAGAGGATCTTTATTCCTATGTCAGCGAGAGCCTTCGGTGTGTTACCGAGGAGTGAAAGACTTAGATCCAGGAGATTGAGCACTGTGTACCTGAAAGGACCTCTCTTAGTTTTTTCTTTGAAAACTTTTACAAAGAAGACTATACAATTACATCCACAGCAAGAACAATGCAGAAGTGGACATTTATTTAAAGATTTAATGTTGCTAAGTTTGGTTCATTTTTCATGCCTGTCAAATTCTTTCAAAATTTTGAGTCTTTCACTTAATTCTCAGCCATTTCTTCCTGTGGACAATGCATCACCAGTGTCTTCATTTTAATTAAATGTTGACTGTAGTGATTGAACATTGGAAAACTCCACTCCATTGACCTAAATGTTCTTATCTGGCACATTCTTTGTGCATGACCATTCAGTGATGACACAAGGAAGGTCATGCTACAAATTTGCACAACTATATTATTGCTTATTCCGTGCTGTTCCATCTGATTCGCAGGAATATCACCCATTCATTCATTCATTGAACATACGAGACAGGTTGTCACTGCCTGAGTGAAACCTACATGTCTGGG
>NW_003852405.1:26936368-26953432 GCF_000181295.1 Otolemur garnettii
AAATTTAAGTTGCTGGTACCTTATGTTTAACCTTGTGCTTATTAAAATATGACATTTCATTATAATATCTAATAAAAACATTGACTATATTAAGTTTTTAATTTAAGACCTATCATTCTTTGATTTTCTAAAACTCTGATGCACGTGATTTTTTAAAATCCCATTTTCATTCTTCATGTTTTTCCTTCTTATGAACTCTTATTCATTAAACCACCTGATATAAAAGAGGCTGAAATCAATTCACATCTGTCTTTTGGAGGGTAGTTCTTTTACTTCAGTTGCTTGGGAATTTGATAGAATAATTTTTCCTAAGGCCACCCTGTGATGTTATTTGTCATTTTGCTACAAAAAGGCTAAAACTGACAGATCAATTTGTGGTTGCCAAAATAAGTACCATTCAGAACAAGCGTACTTTCTCTTTATTCTTTATGAGGCTAGAAGGAAAAAAAGACTACGTGAAAGTCAGCACTGAAAAATATCTACGTATTTCACCTAACATGTTTGTACTAGTGTATAATGCCTGCATTTGGTGCCAGTTTATCAGAAAAATATAATTCATCAATAGTAAAATTATCTATCAGTGGAGACAAGAAAATAATGGCTCCCAGAAACAAATCTTAGTATTGTTGCTTATATCTGGATATGTACGTTTAAACAAAACCATCATTGGATCATATACTCATCCTAAGTACGATTCAGACCAAGTGTGCTTTTTCTTTATTTTGTATGAGGTTAGAAGAAAAAAGCCAGCTCTGAAAAATACTTATTTCAGCTACAAATTTATACTAAGGTATAATGCCTGTATTTAGGGCCAATTTATCAGAAAAAATATAATTAGCCAATAGGAAAATCAGAAAAGCACTTTGCTGAAGGAGTGAGTGATGAAAGACTACAGCTGTGAAGACCAACAGACACCACCAAGGTGATACATTTTATTCTAGGTTTAGTGGCGGGATCCTAAAAAGTTTTAACAAGGAGAAGTCAGCGTTACTCAGCAATTGCCCTGATCTCCAGTTTTGCTTTCCACATTTAAGAGCAGTACAGAAATGTTAAGGGAAAAGTTCTAGAAGGAAACAATTCATGTTTTAGATTGTGGGCCACCCTGAGGAGCAGTGGGGACTGTAACAGGGTTCAGGGTCCCCACGCCATCTCTGCTCCCTCCCCTTGTCACACGGTAGCCTCTTCCTCAGCATGCATGTTCACTGCCCGGCGTCCCAACACTCGTGTTCTAGTCCCCCTTATCTGCTTCATAATGAGCCCCAAGCACAAGAACAGGGATGCCAGCAATTCAGATACGCCAAAGAGAAGCGTCAAGTGCTGCTTTTAACTGAAAAGGTGGTAGTTCTGCAATTAAAAAGGCAAGACAAGACATTGTGTACTGAGGTTGCTAAGATCTACAGTAAGAACACACCTTCCACCTGTGAAATTATAAAGAAAGAAAAAGATTTGTGGCATCACAGATTGCAAAAGTTATGACCGCAGCGTATGATACGAGCTTCGTTAAAATGGAAAAGACATGAAATCTGTGGGTAGAACAGAAATGCTTCAATTGATAGCGATCTAGTCTGGTACAATCATGGGGTCTTCTCCCATGCCTAAGGGGCTGCTGTATTTACATTTTCACATTTATAATTTCACATTCTCATCACCTTCTATTATCTCTTACCACAGCTCCTCCATATAATCAAGTCCAGGATGTAAAAACAATAATGATGATGGTCAGTAGTATCCAACATCTTACTAATACAACTTATTCTCACCCAAAGGGATGGGCCTCAATGGCTAAAGGTGCGGGGATTAAATTTGAGTTTAAGAAAAACGTAGTGAAATAACTGACAAGGACTGCCATTAATTCAGAGGTTCTCAACCTTCTTCATGCTACCATGTATTTTCATTGTCACAAAGGGGTTGGGACGCCAAGTTTGAGAACTGCTACATTAATTAATTATATTTCCCAAATAGATTACAAAGGAAGTTTTCTATCCTGAGAAATTACCTGTATTTATTTCTTTGCACTGTGTTTTCATTCTGAGGATAGCTCCTTGAGAGCTGCGTTAGGTTTTCTACTGCCAGGATATTTAAAAAAAAAAATTTTGTTTTAACATTTCCTATTATGATATCCTAAGGCCCCTTCCCGCCAGTGCGGCTGCCACGGCGTTTTTCCCCAGCATCTACTCTTGTTTTGCAACTCCTTGTCTCAGTGGCTTCATACCTGAGGCCAATGTGCAGTTCTCTCCCGTAGTTCAACCAGCTGTTTGGTAATAACATTATTGGTTTCTGTGAATGGATAGTACAGACAGCAGCCTCTCACATTATCGTAACATTGGTAAGACAGGCGCCCTAAAGGACCTGAAAAAATCTATAGCATGGAAGGACATAAAAACTTCCTCTAATTTTGAAATGTTTTATTAACAGGCAGTAAGAAATAATGATAGTCACTTGCCTCCTGCTGATTTCTAAAGAGTTTTGGTCTTGAAGGTTAGATATAAAAAAAAAATGGGATGTCAGTCACTAAGCCTGAATATTGAGTGAAGTCCCGGAACAATTTGGCAGGCAAAGCCAGAGAGGGAAGAAGCGATGAAAAGCTTTCGCGGCTTAAATGGAAAGAACATATCTGTTTTTATAATCAGTACAATAGATTAGGAATAAAGACACATTTATCTGGCATTCAAAACTCCATTTTGAAGTGCATTTGATATACATTTCCATTATTCATTAAGAAAAAAAATCCGTGTTTTAAAATTGCATGTATGGGCAGCACCTATGGCTCAAAAGGGTAGGGCACTGGCCCCATATGCTGGAGGTGGTGGGTTCAAACCCAGCCCCAGCCAAGAAAAAAAAAAAACCAAAAAACTAAAAATTGCATGTAACACTGCTTAGTGATATATAAAATTCTAAGCTTTTCTACAACGTCATTTTTTTAGAGAGATTAACATCTTGGGCAGGTTGACAAGTATTATATTGATTTTTCATATATCTCTCAAAACACTAAGAATGAAAATACTTTCTCTATATGTTTTGGATAGAGTAATTTTGTGTTACATATTATCTCCAATATAAAAGTTGATAGAGTATGCTAATCATTATTTTGTATAATAACATCAGAATATTTATTTAGAACGCATTTTTATACATGCATCACTATTTTTGGTATTTTGTCCCTGTTTTCGACTAAATATCAAGATGAAATAAACTCACTCTGAGGCCATGAAATGGACAGTAGGCCCTTTTATATCATGATTAATGAATTACTTTAAGATGCTACCTATTGTCCAGCATGTGTCCTAGATGTTAAATATTCTGAGCAATTTTTAGTACTTTTAACACTAGCGTCTTAGAGAGAAATCATTAAACGTTAAAGATGAAATCCAAATCTGAGGATAGATTTGTCGAACATTTATTTCATATTTGAAATGAACCCTCTTTGATAAGTGAATTGCCTTGTGAAGGAATCATATAGCTGATATTTTCTTTTAAATAAGTTTTATTAAAAAATCGGATCCAAGTTTTCCAAGTCCTTTATGACAGATCAGTCAAATCTGTCACATGAGTAGGGAGCAGGGTTGTAGCCACAAGAACTTCCCATCTGTAGAGCTAACAGGATTTTTACCTGGGGGAAGAACCTTCTACCCCTACAAAAAAAAAAAAAATTATCCTCATTTAGATTCTGTAAGGATTTGTGTGGTTTGGTATGTGTCCATTTTAACACCACCTTTCCTCATGCTTTAAAAGTTTTACATTCTCAAGGATATAAATGTTGATGAGCTTCATGGTTCCACAACTAAAATGTTTCTCACTCGTCTGAGTGTTTCAGTATCTTCTAAGTCTGAGAGTTTGTTAAAGCAGTCTCTGGGCCCCAGCCCTAGGGTTGGTGATTCGCTGAGCCTGGGATGGGCCTGACAGTTTGCATCTCTGACAATGAGGGTCGTTGCATTCCTAGACAATGTTCCTGTTGTTCATACAGGGACCACGATGCAGGAACAACTGTTGCCAGAATAGAAAATGCAAAGATAATGCATTGATTTGACCACAACATGGTGACTTTCTCTTTACACTGAGGCCCTTTTCCCTTCGTTTCTTTTTCTTTTTTTAATGTGGTTAATAATTTTTAATTTGAGAGTAGACATTATGAATTACCAAGGCAAGAATGATTAAATCTGGAAATGGGCCTGTTTTGTGTGGCAAACTGTAGGTGCTGGGCTTTGAGTTTATCCACTTAGGGGATGATCTGGGTGTGGGCCGGTTGTTGCTGTGACGGCCTTCAGAGCCCCAGACGGTTCCCTCCTGTCTCGTGCTGCCTTGTTCTCAGGTCTGGGCAGCCAGCCTTTTTTTCCCTCTATCCCCACACTTCACCCTCATCTTTGAGCATTTCTGTATGTCTGGGCCAGGCACAGAGGGCTTTGCTGTCAATAATCTTTACATTCCCCTGCTGCTGGCGGCTGCTCTTTATAACTTGGTGCTTGGTAGACTGGTGATGGGGACTGGGAGGGGACAGCCTTCTCTTTTTCCAGACCCTGTGTGACTAGACCTGAGGGGTAGGGCTTTCTCTGCGTTCTTGAATTTCTTCTCATGGCAGCCAATCTGTGTCTTGGATTTGTCGCATATTTGTGCAGAGAGAATTTTCTGTCCCCTCCAGCCCTCAGTGGTAGAATGCTGCCATGGCGTTGGTAGGGCTTTCTGGATCCAGGATCCTTTCCTGCTTCTCTTCAGGTGGTTAAGCGCGCGCGCGCGCGTGTGTGTGTGTGTGTGTGTGTGTGTGCGTGCGCGTGCGCGTATACCCACACAAATGGTAGGAGAGAGCAGAGAGAGGGTCATCATTGACCTCATCCCGCATTCCTGCATTCCTGGAAATGAAATTCCCTTTTTTGCTCATATTTTATTATAACACTGATTTTTGTTAAGTTCATTAGTGTTGTTAGTTTCTTTCATAGTGTACATGTAATAAACACGGAGTTGTATAACTTCACCCTGATTTCTTCCCTTACACTGTTTAAAAACGTTAACATAATAAGCATAAGCTATTCTCGAGAGCTCTTATGCTACAACAGTCCCACAAAAATACCTGAATATGATTGAGTTTTTTTCAATTTTAAACGACATGCTAGCCTGGTGTAGGAGGTTTGCTAAGTCCATTTCTTCATTTTTATCGGTCCATTCCATTTGCCAGTTTCGTTCCATTTTCTTGCAATGTATACATTCTTTGAAAGAGTGGTATCTTTATTTTTCATATATTTTACTTTGTCACATTATTTTATAAATATTATTTTTGCATTGCTTGTAATCATTTATCCCATTTTATTTTTGATTCTATATTTGAATCTTCTTCCATTTATTACCAGTTTGTGGGCTATTCTTAATAGTCTGTAGAAATAATCAGCATTTGTTGATGTTAGACATCCCAGTTTTTAATTGTTATTCTCAATTCCATTGATTTCTGGCCCTATCTTTTCTGTTTTCATCCATCTTGGTCCTAAGTAACTATCCTCAAGATTATTATTTTTTCTTTGACTTATCTGTATTCTTGAATGTGTTTCTTAATGATTTTAAAACTTTTTTTGTTTTTAAATAAACACAAAATTTAGACTACTGCTATATTCTTTATTTTACAATTTTGAACTATAAATACTCTACTGTTATTAATCTCTGATGTGTAGTGATGTGTTTTATATAACTCTTACTTCAAGAGTTATCATTATATTTTAAAATTTTCCAGACATATGTGACATTTTGAATATGAATGCTTTACTATTTATTTCTAATTTTATTACCTTATAATGAGAAATATAATTTTATGATATTATTTGCAGGAATATATTAGACTTCCTTGCTAACATGGTGTGCTTTTGGTTTTTAAAATTCATTTTGTTTGCTCAAAAGAAAATTTTATTTCTGGTAGGATGGGTTAATAGTTCTCATTACTATAAGATGAAGCAAATTCATTTTATTCCATTTCCTGTGTCTTTGCTACTTTTCTACTTATTTTATTACATTTTCATGAGGACCTATTGAAAATTCAGTATACTTTTTGATTTCCAAAATACTTTTTGGTTCCCTAGTTGTTTTATGTATCTTGAGCTTACATTGTGGAGTTTATCTAAGTTTACAGTCACTATATTTTATTGTTTTTCCATCTTTTTTACTCGTTTATAATACCTAAGTTTTTCGTATGGTGGTTTATAACTTACATTATAATTCTGTTGATAGGAAATTGTCTACCCAGGACCATTTTTTAAGAATGTCGATTCATAAATTGCTTATCAAACTTTCATTTTCAATATTTCCATAGCCTTCTGTTTTACATGTGGCTACTGTTGATGATGTATTGTTAATATTTCTTTCTGATGCAATTTGTCCTTCTTTTCTCAGAGTTGTTAAATGTATTTAAATTTACTATAACTCAGGTACATCAGGAATTACTATCTCATTTTATGTTGTTTATTTGCAATGAATTTTGTCTTCTCTTTTATGTCTTTCTTTCTGAACAGACAGACTATTCTTTTGTTTTTAAAGCCCAATATACTCCTTGTTCTCTGCTGTGGGCTATCATGACTTATTAAGAGCCATAAGTATGCTCCTTTTTTTTCTTTAACTTTGTGAGGGTTTTCCCTATGTATGTATTCCATCTGAACAAGAAAAGAACGCTGGCCTGCAGCCATCGCCTTCTGATCTTCCCTCCTCCCCCTGGCCACAGTGGCATCATCTGGAATTCTGCTTTTGAGTTGTCCTGAATGCACTTTCTGTTGTGTGTCACTGCTTTTGTGGAAAACATTAGGCCTCATTCTGTTCTCTATTCACTCTTACTGTCCCTCCTTTGCTTTCTTCTTGGTTTACTTAACTGCTTTTTTATTGGCTAGAGTACAATTTTCTGTTTCTTTCTTTTTTTTCCCAGAACAGTCCTGGTAGGGTAAAGCCTCTCCGATCTTGTGTGCCTGTGATCTTTATGTATTGAACGATACACTGTGATTTTCTTAATTGTGAAATTAAAGACCCTGAGTGATTGTTCTTCTCCCCCCTCTCATGTATCTGAGATGTTTTCTATCAGCCAGAATTATTCTTTTTGGTTACCTGATATTTTTTTGAAAGTAATTAGATTGTCTCTTGACTTTGAAGTTTTCAAGTTTCACTGCCTTTGCTGCTTCTGATATGTAGCCTCGCGTTATGAGTGCAGCATTCTTTTTTAAGTCTCCAGACTTTTACGGATGTAGGTAAGGTTTAGTATCTGACGGATGATATAGATGAGGCTTAGCATTTGTTGGGTTTCTTTCTCAGTATTCATACATATCAGATGTCTTACATTTGTTCCTGTGAGTTACATTCTTTTGGAACTATGTTTTTAGTGACGGCCACCTGAGGGTACAGGACAAGGTTTCATTGGTCACCCTTCCCAAGTATTTGGGGAGGGGAATTGCGGGTGGACATAGTTTGCTTTATGATTGAGAATTTAAAGTTTTGCAATTAGGGCTTAATCAGTGGATGTTTTAATTCCAGGCCTCCATATACCCCAACAAAACAACTGTATTTTTATTACAAGGACCACACTGTTCATTTTGGGGCACCCTTTAGGACAGTTTTCTTGTCCTTGGTCTACAGAAGAGCAAAGACAGAGAGGAACTTCAGAGATCTGCTTAATTCAGAGTCTTGAAGGAGGATAACAGTATTGAATAAATTTAGGCTTTGTCAAAAAAATGTACAAACCAGTATAGAATTAAAATTCAAGGGCAAATTTGTTTCCCAATAGGATGGTAAGCTGGCGTCAGTTGCTAGTTTTGCCTCCTAACAAAATCCTGAAATACCACAGCGAATAATTTATTAAAACCCCAAGGAAGCCTTGGAGAGAGGGTAGGTGCTTGAGTGGAACAGAAGCAAAAGAAGCACCAGGAAGAAACCCGGAGCAAGGGTGGGGAGTTTCTCTTTCAGTCAGGTGCACCCCTCTTTCCCACACATCATTCCCCCACCCCTTTGCTGTCCTGGGCAGAGCACTGGACAACCGGTTCACAGGAAGTGAGTAAACCAAGTAATGAATGCAGGTGAGCTGACTGGGAGGCTCGCGGGCTCCTCCTACCGATTCTCCCGGTCCCAGGCTCAGCAGTCGTTACAAAGAACGCCGCCTGCAGGTACTCTCCTCTCCCTTCCTCTTGGTTCACATCTTGGTGGAAGTAAACGGTCTTTTCTTCTTCTGAAGATGTTTTCCTTTTCCCTGAAGTTCAAGAGTTTCACTATCGTATGTCCAACGGTGCATTTTTTTTATTTCAAAATATTAAAGAGGTACAAATGTTTTTGGCACCGGGATACATTGCATAATGCTGATGTCAGGGCTTTCAGTGTGACCTTCACGCGCCCAGAGTTCATGGTCCCTGATAGGGGTTTATCCTCGCCAAGCTCCCGTCCCGCCCCCTTCTGAGTTTTCAGCCTTCTTTGCATCTTTTGTGTCCATGTGTGCACACTATTTAGCTTCTGATTATTCGTGAGAACAGGTAGCGTCTATTTTTCCATTCCTAAGACACTTCACCTAAGATAATGGATTACAGTTCTACCCAAGTTACTGTGAGACATTTTTCATTCCTTTTTATGGCTGAGTTGTATTCCACGGTCTTTATAACGACATAACACATTTTCGTTATTCATTTGTGAATTGATGGCTACTTTGGTTGTTTCCGTATCTTTCAGATTGTGAACTGTGCGTCAATAAACATTAAAAAATAAGCCAAAAAAACGTATTTTCCTCCAGGTAGATACCTAGTTGAGGAATCTCCATAATGTTTTCCATTGGGGTTGTGCTAGTTGGAGGTCCCACTAGCAGTATATAAGTCCTACTTTTTCTCTGCATCCACGCCAGCATCTGTTGTTTTTGGACTTTTAGTACCAACCATTTGCCATGGGTAAGGTATTATTCACTGTGGTTTCAATTTGCATTTCCCTGCTGGTTAGTGATGTTAAACATATTTTTCCATATCATTTTTTGGCCATTTGTCTATTTTCTTTGGAAAAAAAATTTTGTTCATTGCTTTTGCACATTTTATTTTTAATTTTCTTGCTGATTTGACTTCTTGTAGACGCTGGATACTAGTCCTTTGTCAAATATAGAGATTGTGAATATTTTCTCTCATACTCTAGGTTGCCTGTTTATTTTGCTGATTTTTTTTCTCTCCTTCAGATATGCTTTTTAAGTCTTATTTATTTATTTATTGTTGGGGATTCATTGAGAGTACAATGTATCCAAGTTATATTGGTTGCATTTGTTAGATATGGACCTTCTTATAATTGTGTCCCACCCCCAAAAGCTGTTTCACACACCGTGACCCCCCATTCCCTCCCTCCTTCCCTCTCTCTCTGACTTCCCCTTCCCCCCACCCTAACCACGTACTAGATCATTAATTGTTCTCATATCAGAATTGAGTACATAAGATTCTTGCTTCTCCATTCTTGTGAGGCTTTACTAAGAATAATGTGTTCTACTTCTATCCAGGTTAATACAAAACATGTAAAGTCTCCATTTTTTTAATGGCTGAATAGTATTCCAAGGTATACGTATCACAGCTTATTAATCCATTTCTGGGTTGGTGGGCATTTAGGCTGCTTCCACATATTGGAAATTGTAAATTGAGCTGAGATAAACAATCTAGTGCAAATGTCCTTATGGTAAAGGATTTTTTTTTTTTTTTCTTCTGGTAGATGCCCAGTAATGGGATTCCAGGATCAAATGGAAGGTTTAGTTTGAGTTCTTTGAGAATTCTCCAAGCTTCCTTCCAAAAAGGTTGTATTAGTTTGCAGTCCTACCAGCAGTGTAAAAGTGTTCCCCTCTTTCCACATCCATGCCAGCATCTGCAGTTTTGATATTTTGTAATGTGGGCCATTCTCACTGGGGTTAGATGATATCTCAGAGTGGTTATGATTTGCATTTCTCTAATAATTGGAGACAATGAGCATTTTTTTCATATGTCTGTTAGCCATTCATCTGTCTTCTTTACAGAAGTTTCTATTCATCTTTCTTGCCCATTGATACAAGGGATTGTTGGCTTTTTATCATGTTGATTAATTTGAGTTTTCTGTAGATCCTAGTTATCAAGCTTTTGTCTGATTCAAAAATGCAAATATCCTTTCTCATTGTGTAGGTTGTTGTCTATTGCTTTGGTTGTTGTCTCCCTAGCTGTACAGAAGCTGTTCAATTTAATTAAGTCTCATTTGTTTATTTTTGTTATTGTTAGTCCCATTTATTTTTGTTGTTGCTATACTTGCCTTTGAGGTTTAAGCCTAAATTTTTCTATATCTAGAAGAGTTTTTCCTCAACTTTGTTCTAGAATTTTTATGGTTTCATTACTTAAATTTAGATCTTTAATCCGAGTTAATTTTTGTACATAGCAAGAAATATGAGCCCTGCTTCATTCCTCTGCACACAGCAATCCAATTTTCCCAGCACATTTATTGAATAGGGCATCTTTTCCCCAGTGATGCTTTTGTCTGCTTTGTTGAAGACAAGTTGGTGGTAGCTATGTTTTATTTGTGAGTTCTTCATCATGTTGCACTGATCTATGTCTCTACCATTATTCCAGGTACCATGCTATTTTGGTTACTATTGTCTGTTCATATAATTTGAGTTGAGAAAATATGATGCCTCTAATTTTCTTCTTTTTTGCTTAAAATTACTTTAGCTAATTGGGCTCTGTTTTGAAAGTTAGCATTATTTATTCTAGGTTTACAAAATACGATGTTTCTATTTTGATGAGAATTTCACTGAATGTGTAAATCATGTTGGGCAGTATCCACATCTTATTGATGTTGATTCTCCCAATCCATGAGTATGGGGTATTTCTCCATTAGTTTCTGTCATCTACAGTTTCTTTCATCAGTATTCTGCGGTTCTCCTTGCAGACCTCTTTTACTTCCTTAGTTAAATATATTCTTAAGTATTTTATTTTCTTTGTAGCTATTGTAAATGGTATTAAGTGCTTGTTTTTACTCTCAGCTTGACTGTTTCTAGTGCATAGAAATACTACTGACTTGGGTTCATTGATTCTATAAACCCTAAATTTATTTTTTACTTCCAATGGTATTTTTTTAAAGAGTTTTCTAGATATAAGATCATATCATTAGCAAATAGGGTTGATTTGACCTCCTCTATCTCAATTTGGATGTCTTTTATTTTTTCTCTTGCCTAATTGCTCTGGCTAGGACTTCTAACACTGTGGAATGCAGGGGGCATCTTATTCCAGTTCTTAGGTAGAATACTTTCAACTTTTCTGTATTCAGTATAATGTTGGCTGTGGGCTTGTCATATTTGGCTTTTATAATTTTGAGGTATGTCCCTTCCATGCGTAATTTGCTGATTTTTTTTTTTTTATCATTAAAGGACACTGGATTTCATCGAATGCTTTTTCTATATCTATTGATATGAACTTCTGGTCTTTGCCCTGTCATTCTATTCTGATTCTGTGAATTTGACTATTTTAGCTATTCCTTATAAGTAGAATCGTGCAGTATTTGTCTTTCTCTGGCTTGCTTATTTCACTTAGCATAATATCCTCCAGGGTTCATTCTGTCATTGCATATTATGAAATTTTTATCTTTATAAAGGCTGAATACTGTTTCATTGTGTTTCTTCATCACATTTTCTTTATCCGTTCGTGTGTCAATGGACTGTTAGACTGTTTCACATCTTGGCTCCTGTGAACAGTGCTGCAATGAGCACAGAAGTGCCAGTATTTCTTCAAGATTCTTATTTCAATTCTTTGAATTGAAATATATTGACTGTATAGATTATATGACTGTTCTCTTTCCAAGTTTTTAAGGAAACTTCATGCTACTTTTCATAGCAGCTGTGCCATTTTGCATCCCCACCCACAGTGTTCAAGAATTCTACTATCTCCACATTCTTACACATGATTGTTACTTTCTTTTCTTTCTTTCTTTTTTAATAATAGGACTATCTTCACATGTGCCAGATAGAATTTCATTACGGTTTTATCATTGGTTTTGATTTGTATTTCCCTGGTGAGTAATGATGCTTAGTACCTTTTTTATGTAGGTCACAATCACTTTAAATATTCCTTTCCTTCCAGTCGCTCTGTTCTCTAGGTCTGGAGCTCTAATTAAACATATGTTAAATCTGTCTCTAATTATCATTCACTTATTATACATAGCTATAAATTCTCCTTATATAATCAAAGATATTATTTTATCTATCGTATTTATATTTTTTGTGAATATATCCCCCCAGGCACTATTTCCAACCTGGATTTTTTTGTTGTTATTCTCTAAACATATTGGCCAACCCTCTTATTTCTGCTTTTCTCTATCTCCATAGGCTCGCTCTCTCTTTCTTTTTGTATCTCCTATATTCTATCTCCTATGTCTTGGGCCCTGGGTTTTCCTTTTTTCTTTATTTCTTCATTTTATGGACATGTCCCCTGCAGAATCCTCATAAAGGGTAAACCAAATAACTTAAACATCTTAATTTTATATCCATACTTGCCTTCCTTTGCACTGAACCTTCTGAGTTGACAATTATTTTTCCTTAGAATTTAAAACACCACACCATTATCTTTAATTTCCAGGGTTTCTACGTATAAGTGTGATGAGATCTCACTTGATGCTTTGTTACACCTTTTTCTTTTTAATCCTTTTAGGATCTTTCATTTATCTGAGTAGTTCTGAAAACTTATGACAATGTGCTTTGTTGTAGCTCACTCTTCAGTATTGTGCTGAAAAATGAATGGCCTGTCAATTTGATAATTACTACTTATTGCCACTGGTGTTCTTATACTTGAGCCAGGGAGATATTTGTTTTATTTTAATTATTGTTTTGTCCTTTTTACATTTTTAGAAATTATGTATTGCTACTATCTTAGAATTAAGGGTAGTGGTTTAATCCATAAGCTTAGAGCATCATCATAGCCATAAAACATCATAATTGGTTTTCATTTGTTCATTATTCTACTCCTTCATTCCTCCATAGTGATCATTGCAATATTTAAATGTGATTATGTAAATCCTATGCTTGAATTACTTTAGAAGTTTAGGACTTTAGAAAACCCAAAATTCTGAGGCATAGAAAAAAATCCCAGTTCCTTAACATAGAAGAAAAGACCCATTATGATCTAACTATGCTAACCTCTTTCTTTACATGTAATTTAATTTTCCCTACCGACATACTCAACTACTCACCACACCTGAATTTATTATGTTATTTCACAAATCACTGCCTTCTCACATGTTGCTCCCTCTGACTATAATTCACTTCTCGATTTCACCCTGTAAATTCCTTCTCATCAGGTATAGAATTTAACTCAAGCATTACTTCTCTTAGACAGTGTGACTTGACTCTTCAATCTAAACTAAATGAGCTTCCTAATAACCTGTGCATGCTTCTATTATACCCTTTGAGGACTTTGGCTTTAGCTTGTTTGGCTTCCCAGCAAAACTAGAAACCCATTGAGGTTAGAGATTATGTCTTACATATCACTGTATATTTAAGAAAGTGAACAGTGCCTACAACAACATTTACTATAGGCTTTAATATAAGCTCTTTAAGAATGGGGGGGGGGTGAAGAATAAATGATGTTTGTCTGACAAAATGTGTAAGACTAACTTATAAACCTATTTATTTGATACTGGATCCAAACAGAAAAAGTTACTACTAAGGATTTAAAATTTTGGGAAACGGTTGATAGAAGTTGCAAAAATAGCTTTATTCTATCACCTTGTTTTAAAGGTTGTGCAAGAAATGAAGGAAAACACAGACCATCAGGACTCAAAGCTTATATGCATACCCATTACTAGAATGAAAACACAGCCCTTTTCAAATTCCAGAAAGATTACAATTCACAGAACTTTTAAAACTTGTATCTCATTAAAAAATATTGGCTATCTAAAATAGTAAAATGAAGGGACATATAAGAATTTTAATGAAAAATACTGGAAATAAATATCTGTATGGCATTTTTCAACATAAAGAATACTGAACCCTTGTTTTACATACATAATAACATATTTTGTTTTACTTGGTAACGATTAATGCTTAATTTTCTACCTTGTATAATTTCAGGATTTTATCATCAATTGTTCAGTAGCCATTTTCTTTTGACTTGTATATGCTGACATTCTTTCACTTCTTGGGAAAAAAAATGTAGACGGAATGTATTCTTTTCTTTCTTTCTTCAAATTCAACCCCTTTTCTTCTGAAAAGCATAACCCAGATTTTGTCTGGTGACCTATTTTTCCTTTACATGGATTAATATTTCAAAGAACAAATTGAAAATTAAAAAAATAAACAGGAATTTTTGGCCAAAAATATAAGGAAAGTACATTAGGAAAGTAAAATACAGAGTGCCTCAAATTATAGTAGCCCAAAGGGAAAGGTCCCATGATCAGGACTAGTTACACTAGTGGACAGCATTATAATACTGAAAGATCCCAGTCCTCAAATCATCTCCATATTTTAGGAAGAGAGGATCAGGAAACATTTCAACAGCTGTATAACAATGGAAGGTTCCTGTGTTTAAATATGACCTTATTAAAAATAGAACACCCTCAAAATTTAGCCTCTGGTATCAGCTTGTTCTTCCAATTAACTCAATTAGAATAGCTCAGTCAGCTTCAAGGTTAGTTCCTGCTAACTTACTGCAGGTGGGTGAAGAACACAAGTCTCAGGGTTACTGTATTTGCCTTTCTTAAGATACAGTGTTCCTGGATTTGTCAAATAAGTTCTACTGTTCTGATCTTATGCATACACAAAGCAAGATGCTCTAAATGTATAAAAGTGTTTATTAAGTAGTTAATAATCACCAGTCATGAGTTGGATCTAGGAATTAAGAATGTAGCCAAAACAACAAACAAAACCCAGAAAAGAACCCTGTCTTTATGATGCTTACATTCTTCTGAAGGGAAACAATCACACTATTAATTAATTAATGCATGAATAAAAGGAAACTTAACTATTAAACATAAAACAAGAAAATTTGCTTTGCACATAATTAAAATTGGATAATGTGATAAATGTTAATGGGTAACCATTTGGTTAGATGATAGGCCAAAGACTGTTAGTAATCACCAATACTTATCTTCTCCTCTTCATCCTGGGAAACTACAAAGTCCAGATTTTCTTGTCTTTAGTTTGACTAAGTGACTGAATTTTGGCCAATGGAATTTAGGGAATAAGTGATGAACATTATCTCAGTCTTGGCCCTTAAAGGCTACTGGGCAATACTCCCCAGACTCTCTCTCTTTTCTAAAGGTGATAGAGGTCAGAGGCAGAGACTTTAGGAGAGATCTCCAGCTTCCATGAGACACTGGAGCCACTGAATTGAAGAAGCATCTAAATAACTGTGTGGAGCCCGCAATATCTCCTACCACACACACACAAACACACACACACACACACACACACACACACAGTGTAATTGAAACGCGAAGTGTGTGGGGAATCCACTTCTTTTTTTGGGGTAAGCCACTAAAACTCTGGACTTATTATGGCTGATGGCTATATAAAAATATTAATTTAAATGACCAAGAGAAGGAGGTATATAAAAATGATGGAGAAGAATCCTCAAGGGACAAAGAAACACTATCAAGTTTATTAATTTTAAAGATGGGCTGGTGAGGAATAAACCAGTATGAAATAAAGTTAAAGACATAGTAGGGTTATACACTAAAGAAAAATCAAAATATTTGTTTATTTAAAACAAGATGAGAGATCACTGAAGGATTTAAACAAGGGAGTGGCATTCCAAATAATATTTCTAAAAATTTTTTTTGTTCTTTTGTGAAGAGAAAATGGAAACCCGTTTAGGAAGCTATTATAATAGTCCACGTGAGAGAGGTGGTTTGGCCTGGAGGCCTTAGTAGAAGTAGAAAAGGTGGATGAATTTTATATAAGTTGTAGAGTCAGTAGAATATGCTGGTGAATTAGATATTCAGGTTTGTCATCAAGTTTGTGTGCAATTTAATTATATCATGATGGAGAAAGACTTTTGGGTTAGCTAACCGGCTATAATGTGATGTGGTTTATTGAGTTGGAAACAGAGTGAAGAAAGATTGGGGTGGGAACAAGGTGGTTTAAGCCTTCTGTTTTTCATGTGGTACATTTTAGAGGATTATTAGTCATTAATCATTAACGTGAAGATGCCAAGTGGACAACGACATCTAAGCATCTTGATCTCTGAGGAGAAATCAGGGCTGCAGAGGGAAATGTGGGCTGCACTGACTTAGGTGGTAACTGATGAGCTAGAAGTGCATGTGCTGGTGCATGGAGACCATCCCCATAATGAAGAAGTGATGGAGACAAAGCTCAGGAGGCCTTTTAACTCTGAGAAGTCAAGCAGAGGAGGGCAAGCCAGCACATGAGCTTGAGAGGGAGTAGCCTGTCGGTCAGAATGAAAACAGGGAACATTTCTCATATGGCAGGTAAGAGAAAGTGAGAAAGTGTGTTTCTAGAAAGAGGATGTGATCAACAAGGTTAAATGGTGCTCAGAGGCCAAGGAAGGCAACATCAGAGATGCGACCATGAGATTCGACAAAGATAGGAACTATTGGTGTTCTTAACAGAAATAGTCTACAGGGTTGAATTCTGAAACAATGAGTAGATTAAGGAGAGATTGGCATGTGAGGAAGCGGAAGCAGCAATAGTTAACGACTGTGTTTAAGAAAGGTTGAAGCAAAGATATAACAAACAAGAAAATACTTCTTTGTGTAAAATGGATATTCTAAAGCATGATTACACTGAAGAGAGTGAGCAGAAAGGTAGAAATGAGGAGAAATGCCCTGGAGAGTACATGGATCAGTATGAAAGTATTGAGATATCCAAAAATCAAGGAGCATAAAATCTGAGTGGGGGGAAACTAATGAAGCGCTTCCAGCAAGGCAGATTAAGTGAGCAAGGTGGAATTTCCACCAGTGAATCAGAAAGGATGCTGTCGACTGTGTTTCTTAGAATGAAATAAAGGACCATTAAACAGTCTGTGCCAAAACTCTCATAGTGACCCATATTCAAAATTGTCCACATTCATTCATGGAGAAGGTATAAGGTGGTAACTTTAGAGTGTAAATGGAGTGTTAGATGTTTGGTGGAAA
>NW_003852405.1:26954071-26956623 GCF_000181295.1 Otolemur garnettii
TACTTTAGCTGTGGGGCTGATTTTACGAATGTAAACAATCAAAAGTAATATTCTGCAAAATGAAGAACAGTTTGGCTTGAATAGAGGATGGGTCTCCATAAGACCAACTCTTCTCAGCCTTCTTGTTCAATCTCAGGGAGAGGCCCTGGAATCCTTAGACCTTACTAGAGAACAGAGTTTGGGAAACTGCAGATCTATGTGCTAAAAGTATATATGTATTTATTTATTTCACAGATGTGAACATGGCAATATCTGAGTGAATGTTTTATATGTGTTATACTGTAAGTCGGTTCTTGATCAGTTCTAATGTAAATCACTATGAAAATGCTCGATGATCGTGCTTTTCACCAATTACTGTCGTTTGAATGACTTTAATACATGCTTAAACCCTAAATTATGTTGAACCCATCAATTCAACTAATCAAAAGGACCATTACATACTAATTATATGTTTTTTAATTTTATTATTTGTATTGTTTTTCTCTTCCTGATGATGCCAAGTAACATTTGCCAAACAAATGTGAAGGGTGATAATACTGTGCCATCCCCCAACTCCATGATGAGTAAGTCGCTTCGAAGCTAAATGAGCTGGCCCTGTCTTCTCCCTGAGTGCTCAGTGTGTGTGAGCTTCAACATATGTGTTCACTGAGAGAGTTAATTTCAAAGACAGGGAAGGGCATTGTTCAATCAAGAATGTGGGTATCACAACATATCAAGTTATTTTTCCTGAAATGTATGGTGAATGTTTTTGCATCCTGAGAGAAACCTTTATGCAGACATGAACCTTTATTACATAATTATCTTCGAAAGAGACGATGGAAGTTGGAGGGGTTAAGAACTGCATTCTGAAAAAATAATCATAATAATAATTAGCTATGGCATTTATTTAAAAGAGAGCTAAATCAACATGCCCACTCTTATCCACAGAACCATTCATCAGAGCACAGATGGTTCCCTAAAAGTGAAACTAAACAGTTCTCGAAACATGACAATCCATTTATCTTAATGTGAACGTCCTGGAGCAGATATCAAAAAGGAACCGAGGTGGATTTATGACTTTTTGAGTGTATTATACACGCACTTGCTATCTAAAAAAGAATGTTTGCATTTAATAATCTGATTCATATTGGTAAATGGCACGTGGAAATGTATAGTAAAACAGTGCTTAAATATTTTGATTATATCTGAAACTACATTAGTAGAAAAGATAACATTTATCAACAATATTTCTTTCAGCATTCTATTCTGTGCTGTGGTAAAAGATTCTGAAATTTCCTTCTGAATATTTCTATCTGCCTAGATGCTGAAATGTGGGTATCTTTTGTTGGGCTTCATACTTTTTTGTTATATTGAATGATAAAGGTATATATAGTCTGTGCTTTTAATATATGCATTCATTTTTCATTTATTTGGCAAGCAATTATTGGACAATAACTTTGAATGGTGCCAAGAAATGGAAATAAAGGGATAAATCGAGGGAGTTCTACCCCCAAGCATCTCACAGTATAAGAAAAAAAAGACAGGCATGTAATCACATACACTCTTTCAGTTAATGATGAACCACATATACCATGGTGATCCCATAACATTATGAGGCTAAAATTTTACTGTACCTTTTCTATGTTTGGACACATAAATACTTACCATTGTGTGACATTTACTTATTCATTGACATTCTGTACATGTCTGTAGCATACACGCAATAGGCTTGAACACAGAGCCCAGGTGTGCCATAGGCTATAATTTCTAGGTATGTTTAAGTACGCTATGATGTTTGCACAATGGCAAAATTGGCTAAGGGCACGTTTCTCAGAATGTATTTCTGTTATTAAGTAAGACATGCCTATAATTATAATAAAACAAGAGTTTAAAAATGTAATTTGGAAATATTATGTTAGAAATATTAACTAATTATTTTTCTTCTCTTATCCTCAAAACTCCTTGGTACCTTCTTTGCCCATACTCTTTACTCATTCCCTTATTCTACAAATTGATCTCTTTCTGACTTTTGAGATTTGAAGATATATGTTTGGAAGACAGGGGAAAGGACTAAAGGATTTGGTAAAAGACTGGGAATAAATCCAATAGGACACAAAAAAAAAAAAGCATGGTCTAGCTAGGTGGAATGTTCTGTATTAAAGAGGAAGAAGGGAGCTGAAGGGGAGATGATGAGATTTGAAGATGGTGGGTCCTCCTGAATGGGTTCCTTCCTGTTTTCTCTGCCGGCTGATCGAGTATGGTAGGACCTAAGTCAAGAGATGCTAGACATGTTCATGAGACTTGAGGGTCAAGGGAAGATGTGCCACTGTATATCTCGTCCAGGCAGAACCCTGGGCACCTGTGCCAGCCCCAGGTAAGTCATTATGGCTTATTGTGTTAGGCAGACGGGGTTTTATTCTTTTTTTTTTTTTGAGAGAGAGCCTCAAGCTGTCACTCTGGGTAGAGTGCCATGGCATCATAGCTCACAACAACCTCCAACTCCTGGGCTCAAGCAAGTCTCCTGCCTCTGCCTCCCAAGTAGCTGGGACTACAGGTGCCCACCACAATGCCCG
>NW_003852405.1:26957939-26961916 GCF_000181295.1 Otolemur garnettii
CTGTCAGTTCTGCTCATTACTACTGGCCCTAACTTCTTTGCAGGAGTGACTCTTCTGCCTCAGAAAATCATTTATGCCATTTTTTCATGTCATTATCCCCATAAACCTGAACTACCATGTCCCTGAATTCACCTTCACTGTTTCTGAGTTTAATAAGAAGTGTAATGTTTGTTTGTTGCTCAGTTTCAAGCTCTGATATTCTTACAACAGCACACCAAAACATACAACAACAATAAAAAACGTCACTCAGCAAGACACTTCTACATGTTGCTATGACAACAGATCTGAGACGCTCTTATTCCAAGATTATGAAACCTTACTTTACCTGTTTGAACAGTGCTGCCAATGTAAGCACGTGGAGGCGAGTTCACAAACTTAATTTTTAGATCTTGTACAGAATTGCGAGATAATAAATGGTGTTGTTCAAGTCACTTACATTGCGATAATTACTATAAATTGTTAAACAGCAATAGGAAATAAATTCTTGTTTGAAAAGAGACAAAAAATCTTCCTTATGAAGCTTGAAACCTAGTAGGAGGAGATAATAAAAACTGGAAGGATTATAGTAACGTACCATTGAAAAAACAGAATGTAAATTATGGTTAGTGAAATAAGAAGTAGAGAGGAATTTTAGTTTTAGAGATGGTGACTTAAGGGCACCATGTTGATATGGTGACATTCACATTAAAGTTTTCAAAAAGTGAGAAAATTGACCATATAGTTATCTGGGCCATGTGAGTTCTCAAAACAGAAAAGATTGAACTCAAAGGCTCAAAAATGAACATTTTTGTTTGTTTTTTGACTGAAGCCCTGCCACAAGGCAACCATCACAAGGGTGGGTGAGAGGTGCTCACTAAGGTCAAGAAGACCACCGTCCCCACCCACACCAGAAGGCAGAGGTGGGGGCAGTGAGGGCAGGCTGATCTGGCACCCCTGCTGTCCACAGCAGGCGGGTGGGAGGAGCAGCCACCGCCTGTGAGCAGAAGAGCTGTCCCATTCGCCAGGAAGGCCCATCCCTTGCCTGGCCTGCTGCTTAAGGCCAGGCCTGGGAGAACGTGATGTCATCACATCCCTCTAAAATGAAAATGTTTAAACTATAACAAGGAGCTAGTGTGGCAGAGCAAAGTGGACGGGGGAGGGGGGGTGGGAATTAGGAGGTGACATCTGAGAAGTAAGTACAGGGAAATTAGATCACACTGTTCACCAGGCACTATCCTCTGAATTCTGGCTTTTTCTCTGAATAAAATGGTAGTCTAACTAGAATCTCAGCCAGAAAACTGACACAATGTGACTTGTTAATTAAAAAGATTATTATAGTAGGGCAGCGCCTGTGGCTCAAAGGAGTAGAACGCTGACCCCATATGCAGGAGGTGGCGAGTTCAAACCCAGCCCAGGCCAAAAGCTGCAAAAACAAACAAACAAACAACAACAACAACAAAAACCCCTTATTATTACAGTAGCTAAGAAGGAAAAGAATGAGTATGATATAAATATTGAAGGAAAAACTATTAAATCTGATAGTGCCATACATAGGAACAAAGTGAAACTCTCAAGAAACCCATAAACACTTGCAGATAAGATGACAAAGTTCTCAGAAATAAAGCCTTTGAGTAGATGTCCACTGAAATGTAAGCTGTATGAAGGCAGAGTTTTTTGTTTTGAGCCTATTAATTGGGGTATTTCAGGCCTGGAAAGGAATTCCACTGTGGGGCTAATTGTTGAAAGAATGATATAATATCTGAGGGAAGGAAGTAATAGATGAGCGAATCAGTGACCACTGATACCCACTCATCTACTCACTTTGTCTTCTAAATTGGGAGAAGTTGGGGCATATGTTAATTGATTGAATACATATTTCTGCTTCATTGACATAAATATATTTATTTTGACTTTTTATTGTATTTATTTTTTTGCAATTTTGGCCAGGGCTGGGTTTAACCCACCACCTCTGTATATGGGGCCAGCACCCTACTCCCTTGAGCTACAGGCAGCACCATTGTTTTTCTATTTTTAAAGACATTCCTCCAGTATTGTCGGAACCAATACTAAGTCTCATAAGGGCTGGAATAATATCTTGTTTATGATTATATCCTCAGAAGCCATCAAACTTCTCAGTACAATCCTTGACACTCAAGAAGTTTCACATGAAACTTCATACAAGTTTGTATGTGTGTGCACATATATATATATATGGTATATATAAAAATACTAATTAAGAATAATTTCTGTAATGCAATTATTTGTTTAGTATCTTTCATAAGATTCTTAATTACTCCTGGGGCACAAATATGTTCATTATGCCCCTCAAAATAAAAATTGTAATACTACACTACAATGAAAGTAAGGCATAAAAAAGTATAGTAAGCTCCTACTTTATCTTGGGCATACATTCCAAGATCCCCTGCAAATGCCTGAAATCTCAAGTAGAATGGAATCTTATATATACTCTAGATTAACAAAATATGTAATAATAAAATAAAACAATGATGACAGTATGCCAACATCACTACTCTTGCATTTTGGGGGCATTATTAAATAAAACAAGAAGAGTTCCTTGAACACAAACACTGCCAGACTGTACAAAATGATGGCTTCTACCACTCCTAACAGGCTGCCAGCCTAGACAGGGCGGAGTGGGATGGCATGGGATGTCACCATGCTACTCAAAATGGTGTGTCATTGAAAACTTATAGATGGTTTATTTCTAGAATCTTCCATTTAATATTTTTGGACCTTGGTTGACCACGATTATCCAAAATCTTGGAAAGACTGTGGATTCAGGGAAGAACCATTGTAAATTTCATGGCAAAGGGATTTTGTCCTTTTTGTTCATACCTATAATCCTAGTGCAAGAAATATTGACTGAAATAAAGGGTGTGTTCAAAGAATGGAGAGAATGATTAGATGAGTGCAAAGATTAATGATAAGGAAGAAAAACTGAGTTCCAGTGTCCCTTGCCCCTTAGGTTCAGTTAAGAAGTTATGTTTGTAGTTCGGCAGCTGGACAGGACAATGTTTGTAATTTTCAAGCTTTATTCCAAACCTGGGAGAGGAAGAAAATTCTACTGGTTATGTAGGCTATGAGTAGTTAAGTTTTGGGGGGAATTGTAAGTTATTCCTGGGTTTTCAACCATGCGGAGTCAGTACGCTATCCCCTGCATTGTTCACGGTTCAATTATACATCCTTGTAGTTATTAGTTCATAGACTGCCTTTGGTTACTTCAGACAAAAAAGGAGAGGAAATTGATTTGAAGAATAAAACAGTTGTTTTAGAACCCAGGGATATGCATCTGGGCTTCACAGAAATCTAAAAATAGAAAATGAAGAGCCACCAGAGAACCAAATATTTATTCCTTGAAGTTTGATTGCTCTTTCTGTGTGCCTCCCTACACTGTCTCGGAAAGTTTACTTCATTCTTCTCTATGATAATTAAATGCTTTTTCCTTTACACACATGGGAGAAAATGTCTTCCTCATACCTCTCCAGAACGTATCAATTAAATTTAAGCAAAATTCCAGATGGAATTTTATCCTTTACATCCAAATTCTAAATTTATTAAAAGAGAATCTCACTGACAATCTCAGTGTTGTAAAGTCTTCAATCCTAGACTGATGAAGCCAGAGATGGGGAATTATTATTTTTTTTTCCTGAAGAAGTAATTGTATGCATTCATACTGAGAGAGGGCTGCTGCAGAAATCATTTGCTATCAGAGGACTTGTCAAGATTTTACTCATTTTGTTATCTTCTGAGTCTAGTTCACTGCACGATACAATAAATGTTTGCTGAATGGAGAGTAATGGATGGATACGATTCAGATATAGCATGCTGATGAATAGCAGACAGAAATATGTTTCATATTTTGGGATATAGATATAAAATCTTCTTGCTTATAGACAAGAAGTTACACTCAAATAGTAGAGAACCCTATGGAGGTATTTTGCAGAAGTGAATTCACAACAGGCAGTTCTCAAGGAGGT
>NW_003852405.1:26963376-26965712 GCF_000181295.1 Otolemur garnettii
CCTCCTGTTCTAACATCTATTGATCATGTTTGTCTGAAACTAATAATTTTTCTCTATTTGAACAAAACAAAATTGATCCTTTAATACCTGTTTATTTATTCAAAAAATATTTATTAAGAACTTTATCATGGACTATGTAAAGTTCTAAAGTATTGTACCAGGCAGGAAGCAGTCACTGTGAAGTGTTACGGGAAGAGGCAATTTATTACAAAAATTAGACCTTAACCAGATGTAACATTTTCTATGGAAGGGTAGTAGAAAAGCCTCTAATTCCTTTGCCTGGAGATTTGTGGCAGGGGAATAAGGCAGAGTTTCTAAGTAAATCCAAGAAGCTGAGCTCCTGGGACCACAAAGGGGGAACTTGTAAGGAGACAAGCCTACAGAAACTTCCAGGAGACCTATTGCATCTGTGTAGCTCTCCTTCTGGGATTCCCTGCCTTAGCCTAATCGATAAAACACAATTCAGCACAGACATCTAGGGGCAAGGAGTGAGGGGGTCTTAGTTTCTGCTTGTGATGAGCTTTATTTGTTTATTGGTGAAAACAGATATTGAAGAATTAATTACAAAAAAATTAACACCAGAACCCTGAGAGACTCTAGGCAGAGAGTCAACATGGGACTTGAAGAGATTAATAATGTGGCCCCATAGGCAACAGTTAATATCTGATTTAAAAAAATGGCCTTAACAGTATCTGTCCATTCATAATTCTCCTGTAATGTGAGCTTGTCACTCCCCCATCAAGAGATAAAGCCTACTTACCCCCCCTTCAGTTTAAACTGACCTTAATGACTCATTTATGACAGCATGAGGTGTAATTGATGCTACATGCCTTCTAAACAGGGTCAAGAGAAGGTTTAAAGCTTCTGTTTTCATCTCTTGAAATGTTTGCTTTCCAGACTTTCCATTTTGGAAGCCAAGCATCCCATGGAGTCCTTCTGGTTGAGGATGTCACCTGAGCCCACGCTTCAAGTTATTCCTGCTCATGTGAGTAAAGAATCCGTCTTGAACATGAATAATCCCACCCACGTTATTTCAGCCTGCAACCATTCAAATCACTCCTAGTCCCATGAATCCTCACTCTTTCCCCATCACTGAGTCTTCCAAGCTGTAGGGCTAGACAAATGCCACTAGAGCAGAGAAAGGCCCCTCCCACCAAGGCCCTATCTGAATTCTTGACTCATTGAATTTGTGAACATGACAAAAAGCATAAAATTGTTGTTTCATAGTGCTAAGTTCTGGGGTGTTTTATTGTGCAGCCTTGTAATAACTGGAGTAATCATTCAGAAGACTATCTCACTAGACCAGTTGAAAATATATTTTATCGTCTACCTGATTGATGTTAATGGAGATGAAGAGAAACAGAGAAACTGAGAAATGGTTACAAGTTAAAAGTATAATAAAACTTAATGATGGTTTGGTAGATGATGAGTGGTGAAATAGATGAAAATATTGAGGATATTCGTAATTGGTCCAACTCCAGGGCTGGTGGTGTCTTTTAATGGAGATGAAGAGAAACAGAGAAACTGAGAAATGGTTACAAGTTAAAAGTATAATAAAACTTAGTGATGGTTTGGTAGATGATGAGTGGTAAAACACATGAAAATATCGAGGATATTCCTAATTGGTCCAACTCAATGGCTGGTGGTGTCTTTTGGTGAAGTAGTGATCTTATCTGGTCCCCTTTGCCTCTCTGGACATGTGGAAGAATGCAGTCCCCCGTCGTGCTGGCTAGGTGGCACCATTCACCTAGTTCTGAGCAGTGAGTTGCAAGGTAATGAATAATTACAATGAGCTGTGAATAGTGAATAATTATTCACAATGGGTTGTGAGATAATGAATACTTACAATGAGATGTGAATAGTGAAAAATTAATTACTCACGAGTTGTACATAATGAAAAATTACTCACAATGAGTGGTGAATAGCAAATGATTACTCACAATGAGTTGTGGGGTCATGAGAAGTCTCTTCATGTCTTTTCCATTCTTTTCTCCTCCTGTGGGGCTGAGAATGTCTGAAGATTGAATTACTGGGCCATGGCATGAATGACAACTACCTTGGAGAGTCACTTATGAGAGGACTTTGAGTAAACAAGAAATTAACTTTTTTATATTAAGCCACTGAGTTTAGTTTCATCTAATCATAGAATTTCCTGACTGGTCTTATAGGGAATGCTAATGGAGGACTTGGTTACATGAGAAGATAATTGGAATCATGGTTTGTTTTTGTTTTTTAATTAAATGGATATCAGTTCTGTTGTGAGACTACTTAAGAATTTCCAGCAACTATTTTAATTAATTTTTTCACATGCTTGTTTTATTCTTTTTCACATGCTT
>NW_003852405.1:26966025-27009107 GCF_000181295.1 Otolemur garnettii
AGGGGGACCTTTCATGCAGCAGAGTCATGGGGTGACTGTGGCACCAGCTGCACACAGTGTATGTAGGTGACAAAGAGTATTGCAGTTGGGCTGGAGCTCAAAGCATCACAAGTACTGTGGAGAATAAGGCCAGGAAATTTTGAGGATCTCATCACAGAAGACTTAAAGTTCAAAAATACAGATTAGGATTTTATTTTATTAGGCAATGAAAGCGGTCTATAGATTTTTTTGAGCAAGACAAATTACATAAGTACTGTATTTGCAGAAGACTGAAGAAAACATTATTCTAGATTGTGTGTTCTAGCAGTTTTTAAAACAAGAAGCATGGAGAACCTAGAGAAAACGCAAGTAAAGTGAATGAAGATGGAGAGACATAGGCAAAACTTTTAAATGACTTGTAGTTAGACAACAATTAACATTGATCAATTTTTACTCTATGTCATCAAGTAGCATTAGAGCTTTCTTCCCTTTCTTTTCTCTTCTTCTTTTTTTTTTTTATTAAGTCATAGCTGTTACATTGATGCAATCATGGGGTACAATGCTGGTTTTACATACAATCTGAAGTGTTTTGCTTTCTTCCCTTTCTCTCCCCTCCCTTGGCCCATCATCCAGCTCTTTGCCTACCTGTCTATATTAAACAGGTTTCTTCAAAGAAAGAGAATGAGTAGGATGTAAATAGCAAGGTGAAATGGGATTTTTAAAGGAAGTGGTTCATGTGATTATGAAGGCAAAAATTTCATGGACTATCTGCAAGCTGGAGAATCAGGGAAGCAGGTCACATAGCTCAGTCCATGTCCTAATGTCTCAAAAGGCGAGAAGCTGATGATGTAACTCTCGGTCTGAGGCCAAAGGCCTGAGCACCTACTGGCCTCTGGTTCAAGTTCTGGAATCCAAAGGTTGTAGAACATAGAGTTCTGAATTTCAAGGGCATGAGAAGGGTTCTCTAGCTTCAAGGTTGGGGGAGGAGAGAGAATTCACCTCTGCCTTTCATTCTCTTTGTGTCCCATCTGGGCCTTAGTCAGCTGGATTGTGCACATTGGGTAAAGACAATTTAGTTTTTAATCTACTAACTCTCACACACACCAATCTCTTCTGGAAAACACCCTCACAGACACAACCGCAAATAATATTTTACCAGCTTTCTAAGTACCTTATGATTCAGTCAACAACTTAGAATCATTCTTGACCCTGCCTGCATAAACTTAGGCTATCCTGATAATTAACATACAAGGAAGAAGGGAGCACCAGTAGATAACTCAAAACCTGCACACCGGTGAACAGGACAACTGTGAATTATAAACACAAGAGGAAAAAAACTGTAATAAAAATATCCTTCTTTTAGTTTTAGACATATTTTTAGTATTGATATTAAATATAGATATTAGCAATGCACTCAAATATTTAATTTTTAAAATTTCAATTTGGTGATAAATCCTGTGAATAGATTTGTGGATTGATAAACTTTTGCTACTTCACAATCTACCTCAAAACAGTGACTTAAAGCAATAATCATTTGTCACTTCTCATTCTGTGGATTAGTTGGGTTGAGTGCTTTTGAAAGTACTTATTCTGCCATTTGGTGTGCAAAGAATGTGACTGGGAAGTTGGCGGCATCTTGGATGACTAGGACAGCTGCAGTAGCTGGAACATCTATCCACATAGCTTCCCTCTTTCTAGGAGGTTGACTTGGGCTTGTTCGCTTGGTTGCAGAAGGATTCCAGCAGCAAACATTGTCAAATCTTAACACATAAGCCCTTTTCAAGACTTTAGATTGGTTACAGTTGCTGCTTTTTCAATGGGCCAAGCAAGTCACGTGATCAAGCTTGAAATCAGAAGATGGAGAAATAGGCTAGATATCTTAATGGGACAGCCACCATAGTCACATTGCAATGGGACACGTGTGTCATGAAATATTAAAAAAAAAATAGTGTTGACTACTGAACTGTTGATTCTAACACTTCCAACATTAAGAATTCAAGTTTCTAGTCATAAATATTGTGTTTCAATGTGCAGAATTAGCAAAGTGGTGTGGTTACAGATTCGTGTACTCTGAAAAGCAAGCATTTGCCCTCCGTCAGTTGTTTTCTTCTGTCATCTGATCAGAGTGGCATTGTTATCTGTAGAAGAAAGTCAAAGAAAGCCAACGGCTCCCTTCTTACCCCTCTCCCACTTGTTCTGTGTTTTGTGATAGGGTTAAGGCAGCTATGGAGTTGAATTACGTGAGGTATTATGTTCTTTTCTCACATCATAGAATATATCCTTCTAAGAGCAATGAGAGAGTTATTTATCTTCATTTTTCCATCTCATAAAAGCTCAGATAATATACAATGTCATGAAAAAAATCACTCAATTACTATCTGTGCTCATTGTACTATTGAATGATAATTTAATCATTCTATGCAGTAACTTCATATTTGTTCATTGACCTGAGAGCCTAGATATCATTTCTGAACTGTGTTTATTTTGAAATGTTGCCATATTGTTGACCGAGTAATAGCATTTGTCTGGGAAGATGGCTGCAGTTGGGATTTCCATTATTTTGATCTTTAGAATGATGTACAGAATCTGATGATTGATCTTGGAGGCAGCCTGGTATTAATGGGAAAGGTCTAGGGGGTCAATTGTGTTGAACTCTAATTGCAATTTCATTTTTTCCTAATTCTATGTCTTGAGACAAATCCGTTAACATCTATAGATTTTACTTTGTATTTCAAAAAAATAAGTTAAAAAATGTTTAAAATATAATATTAAAAAAATTGTCCTATTTATCATAAAATTATTAAAATATCAACAAAATCCTCACCGGTATTTATGCCCTCACCCATTATTATGAAAACAGAAGCAAATGATAGACAATTTTGAATAAGACTAGAATTAAATTTAATATACTTGAGAAGCCAAATATTTTTGAGCCAAATCAATAAATCCTTAAGTGTTTTAATATAGAGTAAATATTTTTAAATGACCCAAACACTGACATTTTTAATGTTAAAGCTTATATGTCAGAACAAGAGAAAGCAACTATGAACAATAAAAACACTGTGACATGAAAACCCTAACATTGTAATGAAGTGACAGTTTATACATTAATAAATTTTATTTAATTCTATTAAATTGAAGTGTGAAATTTTAGTGTACCAAACTTCAATGAAAAGAAAAATTCTACTTACTGTATTGAAATTTATTTCATAGAATTTTTGGTGAAACAATGAAGTTAAATTATTTAGGATTCAGAATCATGTCATTTTTTTCAGATGCCTTAACAACCCAATTTTGAAAGTTGTTGACAATATTCTTCAACTAGTATTAAACTAATTTGTGAATTAGTTTCTAAGTCAGTAACTAAAAGCACCCATGTAATATCTTTCTAATAAGTAGAATAGCTTTTTCCATGACCCTACGAATGAGGAAACAAATGCAAAAACCCCAGAAATTTCTTGTATATTATGTATGAAGCGCCATGGAGAAATATCTAAAGAAGCAATTATTTTCCTTGGGATTGAGTGCTAATACTAATTTACATATGAGAAGAAGTAAGAGGATCCTAAATGTAGAGAATGGTATGAATAAAGGCATAGAGCGATAAAATCACACGAATTGTGTGAACAAGTGTGAAAATTTCTTAGTCCAAGTATTCCATAACCTTGACATTTTTTTTCTCCAGTGATCCACCTCTGCATCACACAACCATGCACTTATTGTTCATTTTGGAAATGTTACCAGTTCTAAAACCATGATCTGGTTATTTCAATTTCTGCACATGTATTTGATACCTCCTCATGGCATAATAATATAAGCTCAAATGTCTTTCTTGGTTTACCCTTTGACTCTTCTCTATAATAATACTAGAATGGGTTGTGAAAATTTTAGACAAAACATGACCTAGACCACTAAATTTTTCTCCAACCTCTTACATTTTTCAGAATCATTAACTTCTTGTAGTCCACCATTCCACTGCTAGCTCCTTGAGATGACCTGCAGACTTCTTAGCCTGCTCAGCATTTTGACTTTGATCCAAAATCTTAAGTTTGTCCTCAGATTCCAGCCTTCATTACCAGAGACTAATTTTGTTCCCAAATCCTTTCTCCTTGAAAGAACAACATGCATGTTGTATTACTTTTCTATTGCTGAATGACAAATTGTAACAACATAATTGGCTTAAGCCACATGGTTCTTATGTCCTGGTTTCTGTGAGTCGGGGCACCGCCTGGTTCTCACCACATTTTCCTCAGTAAATTTTGAACAATTATAGAAGAACAAAAACATAGCATGTCAGTGCCTAGCTCCAAGTCCAGAATACAGTAAGTGCTCAGTATTTCTGAATAAAGGCATGTAAATAAGAAAGGGATTGATTTTATGAAATTGTTCCTCCCTATTTATCTGCTTAACAAACACATATTTTACTAAATTTCTAAGGACACATTTCTATTAAAATTTATATATACTTATTACTATAATATATGTATTGTAATACATAATTGTGTTTATATGTATATGGTTGGATATATACATACACATATATACATATGCAGATATATAACTAAAGGAAAACAGCAATTTTATAAAGTGCTATCTAAAAATAGGAATCTAATGAAGCTAAGATATCAAAAAATTTGTAAACTACAATCTACAAACAAGAAAAAATAGTTATAAACAATTAATTAAGACATATCTTGCCCTTGGAAAAGAAGCAAAGATAGAAAAAAATATTACAAAAAAAACAACCCAAGATGGCACTCAGCATTGATCCTGCCAATATTGTCCAAACATTTTTAGTGACCCTAGGTGGGTGATACTCAAGTGACTACAGAAACAAAAACAATTCTATCCATAAGGAAATATACTTCAATCAGAGTTGACGTGGGTTTTAAGATGACATAGGCTGAAAGAAAAATTTTAATTTCAGAGTACTAAAAATGTAGGATCCTAAAAGTAGGATTCTTAGATCCTGTGAAATATAGTCATCTGGGCAAATGTAGTCAACATAGCATAAGACTTTATTATCCATTGAAAGTCAGAAAGCAGATTTTTCAGTTAATCAATTTACCCAACACCACGCAATGCTTAAATACCAGAGATAGAATCTGAACCCCAAACTTACTAACCACAAACTATTTGCTTCAGAACATGCAAAATAGACTCACTGCAGGCTATGTAATTGAAGTGTTATATACAAACATTTTTCTACACCACAGAAGAAATGCTAAACAAAATCAGACATAGAACAAAAGAGATCTTGCTTAAGTTAAACAATGATTCAACTGAAATAAATTTGCTTTACCAACGGTAATGTGTCACATTCCTAAGTACATGCCAGAGAGATTGTAGATTGTCTGATAGAGACTCCCTCTTTCTCCCCTATATATACATCCCAGATAAGTCTTTACCTTCCAGAACTTTCCAAGACCACAGCTTCCCTTCATGCCCAAAGCTTATGAAATCCTAAACTGTGCTTCAGTCTTGATAGGATAAGTCTGATTATTTTGAAAAACAGAATTTACCTGACCTTGGAAATAATACTTCCTCAATCTGTTTTTTATAATAAGTCTTTCCCCCAAACAATAAAAGTATCAATGTAAGGGTATATCTCCTACTCAAATCTGTTCAATCCCACTCTCAAGAAGTTATGATTAAGTATTGCCAACATCCTTTCAATCCATGTCTGGGCTGATCACAGCCAAGTCCATTTGGCTGATCTTCCAGCCTGTCTGCATCTTCTTAATTATTGCTTCGTCCCTGCTGTCAGGCTGTTATCAGTGCTGTCACAAAAAGTAATGTTTCATTTATCCTCCTGGATCCACTCAGAGGATTCCAAAAGCAACCCAGTTCTTTCTCCCATGTCCATAGTTCATAAACTTTTGGCCTCATGATATAATTTGCATCCATTACTCTATAGTCAAAATCTGAAAAAAAACATTGGGAAGAAGTTAGTGTAGTGAGATCATAATGATGATTCTAAGCCTGGGGGTTAAGTGGAGTTTACTTTCTTATATTCTACCTATAATAATGTTGCCTCATTTTTAAGAGTAACCACCTAAATTCCTCAAATAATTCCTCGCTTCTGGATTGGGAATGATGTGCCTAGGTATTCCTCAACCGAATTTTTCACTGTTAAACTTCATAACATTACAACATACTTTCAATTTTTTTGTCCCAGGAAGGTAGGCACACTATATCATAGTTTCGGCTCTTCAAACTTCAGAACATACTACACATCTCATCACATAAAGGGTTACATATGGATATTTCCACCCTATTGTTGCTGCTTTGCATTTTTCTCTAATACAAAAATACAAAGACCAGAGGCAGTAGTAGAAATTGACCAAATATCGTTCCAAAATTGTGTATCTTCTTTCCTGGGCTCTTGTCTGATTGTCTGGCTTGGTCTTGTGGTTCTCAGGATGAGACCTGACTTTGGACCTGCCTTTGACTTTCAGTCATCTTTTCAAGTTCATGCCCAGTATTGGTTGATTTGCTTCTTACACTGCGAGGTTCCCCACCAACTGTAGACTTTTTCCAAGAAAGAGATCATGCTTGAATCTTCCAGTTGAGACACTGGTTGAGATAATGTGGCATATTGAAAATAAAGTGGAATTTCGAATAACTGTCATTGGTTAATTGTGTGATCATCGACAACATAATCAATATGTTGGCTTCACTTTCTTCACAGTAGAAAGGAATGATGTAAATCCAGAAGATGTACAGTGTGCTTCCCAATGTCCATGATTTGCAAGTTCTCTCCATGTTCACAAACTAATCTCTACAGCTGTTATGTTTAGTTCTAAAAATTACACTAAGTACTCAATAACCTTTGCTAGATGAATGGCTAAAAAATATATATCAAAGACATCAGGGAGAACGTGACTGTTCTTTATGCTTTCCTCAATGGGATGTGGTGGCAAAAGCAATTACTTTATAGAAATGTTAAATTCTTCTGTATTAACAATCACAGTCGATTAAGCAATGGTACATTTTTATCTACAAAAAGTGAAATAATCTCTTTAAGAGAAAACAAATACCGTAATTATTATCACACTCAAGTATTGCCAATTAAAATAATTTCTTTGTGCTATACACAATAGTTTGCTTTTTTTAGAGGAATATATGTAGGTGTATTTGGCGAGTAGACATGTATCTTCCATATTTTCTGAAGCCCAGAAACTCCAGTTTAATAATGAATTACTATGTGAAAATTCACGTTTCATGTAATTCAGTTTGGAATTAGTGCATACTTGAGTATATTCAGAATCTTTGAGTTTAAGTGTCACTTGGTTTACAGTCAGGATGTTTCAAAGCTGCATGGTTGTCACTAGAATTTTGAATAGCTGTGCTCCAGAATTACCAGTCTCTGTACACAAGAGCTTTTAATATTATTTAATCTAAAAATAATGTTATATAGTAAAAATAGTCCCATTTCCAAAGCAAGGATCTCAGCCTCCAACATACTTAGGTTAAAGTTGAGTAAGCAGTATGAATCTAAACTAGTTACATGCTTTAAATTAATTTCTTCACAATTTATGCCTACATTTATATTTAAGTAACATAGCCAGGATATTTTCTTAAAGTGAACAAAAGCCAGTTAGTAGGATGTTTATTAAAATTTGCTTATTGCTTTTTTAAAAAAAGATATACTAAAATCTTTCAAACAATATTTTAATGCTATTAGGAATTTTAAACAACTAATTACTAGTATGCAAATTTAGTGAAACCTAATTAAATAAATATCAAATCTAGGGTTCTGATTATTAACCAAATGTTCTTGCTTTATATCAGTCTTATACACCCTGTGTTTATGGGAAAATGTATTTAAACAAACAAGTGATAAAAGGATAACTCTAAAATAAGTAACTCCCTTAAATATTAAGTAACGAAGAAAAACAATTATGTCTACCTTGAAAGTGCACTTAATACTTTTCTTCAATTCCTGAAAGGAGAGGTTAATTTTTAAGTGAAATGTTTTCCCAATAAATATGTGTGATGTTTATGGACTTAGATTATCTTTGCGTTATTGCTTTATGAAGTTGGTTATGTATAGAACGACAAAGGAATTATTAATTTAAATGCCATAAGAGATATTTTGCATACTTATAAAAGTTTTCTCCAAATACTGATATTCAAGGCAAAAAAGGTGTAAGAATAAATAAGTATTTACAGTGATTATAAGATCTCATCTCAGCTACTAACGATATCTTAACTAGCTAGATTTCATTGATCTAACTATAAAGCTTTGTCAACGAAAGCTTTTTTCCTTAAATTGATTCTCCATTTTGTCTTCTCATTTTCTCAACAGCGCACAGCAGGAATCTCTGTCTACAGACAGAAAACAGGATCTAGCTGTAGGCATAAGTATAAAACAAAGAGGCCCGATTAAAGAAAAAGAAAAAAAACTGGCTGTTCCTATTTGATCTTAAAATTATTGATCTTGTCAATCAGTTGCAGACACAGAGTCCCATTTAAATCTGTAATAACTGTAATGTTACATGTATTGCTGTCCATTTTCAAAGTCAAAGAAATCTACAAGATAATGAGATGTAATGTTAATTTCACTTTGACAGCCTACAGTATCCCAGCACATATTGTATTTCGCCACATAAAATCAATCAAGAATCTTTGGGAATTTGCTGCTTGTGGTTTAAGAGAGTGAAGGCTCAATATGAGCGTCGATCTGCTCTTATCTCAATTTCTTTAGTTTAAAGGGAGAAGGTTAGTGGTGAATAAAAAACAGAAGAAAGGATAAAAGGGTACCAGACTGACCTGTAAATTAAATTTGGTTTGGAGGGAAGCCCAATGTTGGTTAAATCCAAGAAGGAAAAACATATCAGGATCTTCTTGGTGACACACAGGCTTTATTTAAAGTGTGTAACTGGCAGATCCTATGTGAGAATGTTGATTCTTATCACTTTTTCTCCCCCCATGATGATTTTGGGTACATCTATAACAATGTGACAGCATTTCACCTTCTCTTAAATCCACGACCTACAGTCCATCAGAAAGGCTGACCCTCTGCTTTCAAGGGTAACGTACTTCTCTTTGCCAGTCTCTCCTTCATCCAGTGGAAGAGCTTTGCTATTTCTTTTCTAATAGGGTCAGTAGCACTTTGGAACTTAACTTTCACTTAAAATAAAAAAAGGGTATGCACTGCATCAGTAAAGAAGCATATGCTCATCCTGCCCAGGCAGCAGCTCCATGAGGTCCTGAGTGGATGCCCTCCCATGCTTTCTCTTGCAGCTTTAATCTGCCATCCTCGGCCTGATTAACCTCAGGACACGCATGGTAATTGCAACTAACATTGCACCAGGTCTCTGGAATCTCATCAAAAAGGACCAAATTACTTATTCAAGGTGTTCCTATCATTCTCTTTGAATTTTTTAACCTTCAATTTCAGTGAAGATAAAGTAGATATTATGCGTGTTAAAGTAGATTGATTTGGGAATCATCCATACCCCAGAGAGCATGTTTAATTGTGTATTTTTAGTTACGGAAATTGTGAGCAATTGCTAGTATCATCATTATGAATATACACTTGTCTAAAGTCTCAACATCAAATCTGTAGCCTTTGCGAAGAATATTTGTAGTATCTTCAATTATTTTCATAAAATAACACTTCAAAAATAACTTATATTTGTGTGTCTTTTTCCCCATAAGAAGGCATTTGTCTGTGAAACTATATTGCAAAACTAGTTCATTTCGTGAGCTAAGTATGCTTTTTTAATAGTAAGCTAGAAAAAAATTAAAACATAAACTAAACCAACTGTATTTTGTTAACTTCAGCAATACTTTAGATCAAAGAAAAAAGAAATCAGAGGAGGTTATCAAGCTTGGTTTCATAGCATTGGGTAGAAAAAAAAATCACATAAATCACATAAAATATGTTTTAGTTTTCTCAAGTTTTAGGCAGGGAATTATATACAAAAACCAAGCAACAAATAACATTTTTGTTTGATCTTAATTTTTAAAAAATGATTTATATTTGTATAAAAAATTAGAGTTTTTCAACAGTTCTTGTGTTTGTCACTTCATATGATACTTGTAGGTTTGTGATTTATTGCAGAAGATATCGGAATTTTTATTTTATGTATGCGAAGGAAAGTGGGCCTTAGGGAAATTGTGACTCAATACAAGGCAGTGGTATACCTACAAAGTGGAAAATCACTTCTTTTTACTCCTACTCAGGGGCTATTTCCATTAACCAAGAATGCTTTCCCATTTATAGAATAATTTTGAGAAACAACAGTTAAAGGCTTTGATTTCAATCGCTATGACATTTTCTATCTAGAGGAAATGATAACATCCAGTTTTGAAGTGCTCTAAAATAAATGAACGGATTTCTTAAACATCATTGAGAAAACAGGGTGTACATAAGGGGCTGTGCATTCATGGCTTTGGGTACCGAGTATGTCAGTGTTGAAGTGTTCAACTGTGTAATCTGGGACAGAGGGAAAGGCTGAAGAGGAAACTGGACTATCCCGAAGGAGGTAGATCAATCAAGATGACAGCTGATAGTAAAAAAAATCCTTGGAGAGAAAAGAGCTGCATAAAGTAAAGGAAATTAGAGCAAAGAAAATAAAAAGTAAAAAATATATAAAAAATAAAATAAAAAAATATATGTGTGTATGAAGGGTATTCTGAATGAAAAGGGAAGGAGAATTCAAATATAGAAAATAGTATCAGGTGTGTGTTGATACTAACATTCTGACTCCATCATATCCAGTAACAAAAAGGAGGGAAGAGATATTTATTTAATATTCTCTTAAAATCAGAGAAGCTGAACATTTGGGCCTATGAAATTTAAAATAGAGCCCAGTGGTTCTCAACCTTCCTAATGCCATGATGTGTTTTCTTTGTTACAAAGGGCTCACGACCCACAGGTTGAGAACCGCTGCCATAGACCAAGAATAGATATTTCTCTTTCTGAAATCTTGAGAAAAATGGCCAAGAGGAGAGACCTATCATCATGGGCAGACTTGAAAGAGTTGTAGGAAACTGCAAAAAAATGGTATCAAGAAGGTTAGACTGTTAGGGTGAGTGAACTGAGCCTTTTGGAAAGCACAAATTTAAATACAATTTCTAAGAAAGGCTGAACCAGGGCTAGGTCTGCTTGCTGGGCCTGATGATTTCATATAGATGACATTGCAAGGACTCAACTCCTATTTTGCTTCTGTTTTCTCAATCAGGAAAAAAATGATCTTCAACCTCAGAAGGGTAGGACAAACAAGGGAATCGTATCCTGAGATAAGTGAGGAGATAGACAGAGAGCACTTAGCTACTTAAATGAGCTCACATTACGAGGCCCAGATTGATTATGTCCCCAAGGGCTGAAATAACTTGTGGCTGGACTCTGACTCATCCCATGGATTTGCCTCCCGCCAGCCATCTCTGTTGCCAGTCTCCAGGCCAGACACTCAGCCACTCTCCCCTGGAATATTTTTACAGTCTTCTAGCTAGCCTACCTGGATCCAGCCTTTCTTCATTGAGATCAATTCTCCATACTGTCTACCAAATGAGCTTTCAAAAAATATATACATGATGATTTCCCTCTCTTATCTAAAGGCTCTCCTACCTCCTTCATTTCCTCGGTTTCTACAATACATACTTCTTAGGATGCTTTTATCTGGGCCTCTCCACCAAATTGTCACTTGAACATCGTCTCTTGTCTCTTAATCTCTCATCACTTATATCCCCCACTCCAGTTGAGTTGAACTATTTTCGGTTGGTCATACATGTAGTCACGTCTGCTTTCTTGCCTTGAAACATGCTGTCCCTTATGCCTGAAGTTTCTTTTCTAGCTGCCTTAACTGTTTGGATTTATCAAGGCACAGCAGGCTAATGATAACTCTCTGTTGTAGTCTGCTCTAGGTCTCAAAGTAGATTCAATGCTATACCCTTCTGACCTCCCCAGGAGATAGCTTGCTTCTCAAAATGATTGAATAAAATTTATGTATATTCATATTTTATAGGATGAATGTTAAATGTTTGCTTGGTTAAATGTAGTTGTTATTATGTAACTCAGTACTTCCAAAATTTTTTAGAGAATCATGAAAGATAAGATATCATTGTTATTCTGATTCCTAGAATAATATTTAGTTATATATATATATATATACATATTTGTGTGTGTGTGTGTATAGCTGGATAGATCCTATTTATTTCATTTTATTTTATTTCTTTTCTTTGCTTTGCTTTTTTTGAGACAGAGTCTCACTCTGTATCCTGGATTGAGTGCCCTGGTGTCAGATCTCACAGCAACCTGACACTCTCGGGCTCAAGTAATCCCCTTATCTTAGCCTCCCGAGTAGCTAGGACTATAGGTTCCCACCACCATGCCCAGATAGTTTTCTATTTGTAGTAGAGATGGAGTCTTTGGCATCTTGTTCTTGCTCGGGCTGGTCTCGAACTTCTGAGGAAATCCACCTGCCTTGGCCTCCCAGAGTGCTCAGATTAGAGGCATGAGCCTCTGTCCCTGGCCATACTTAGTAATTTTAAAGGTCTCACATTGTCACTATAAAAATTCAAATACTACATAGGTTCAAGGACTATAAATTAGTCATGTTGTTCTCACTTCCCTTTATCATGTGCTCGGTCCTGTAACTAGAAGGGTATGTGTGTATCTGTGAGCACACATCTGTGTGTGTGTGTGTGTGTGTGTGTGTTTGATACATAAACCCAGGCAACTCTAGTTCCCTGTTGAAAAGTTGTATTAATATTTCTTACGGATGACCACACCTTATTTTATTACTGCTTTGGAAGAGATTATTGTTTACATTCTACAGGCCTTTTCACTTGGGCCTGATTTATCAATGAGTTTATACTTAGGAATAAGAATGCCATGGAGAACTAAATATGTTTTTCTCTTAGTCAACCTCAATTCTCTTAAACCTATCACAGTGTAAGCATCTTTCTACGCTTACAAGGACCCTGGTATTTAAGTGATTTTCAGATATGCTTTTCACTAACATTAGAGCCTAACTTCCACAAAATATGCAACTCTGCTGTATAAAAACTCCCCAAATGAACACTTTTGTGCGTATATTTTTATGCATTTGTGCTTTTATTTTTGCAAGATGAATTTATGGAAATGAGATTGCTGAGTCAAAAGACATATGCATTTTAAGGTTTTTACATGAGAAGAATCAGAGCTGATTTAGTCATGGTAATAAAATATTTCTGGTTAATGAATGGGAATCTACCTAGGGGGGAAAAGCTCTAAATTCATGCTTTATCCTTCTATTACTTCTCATCTTCTTAGTTCTTGTGTTAAAAGGTGAAAGACCATATTTATTAAATAAATAGATAAGAAGAAGTGGAGATAAAGCTAATGCTTGATGGGCTAGCATTACAAAAATATCTTGACATGTTTAAAGGATAGAACCCAAAAAAAGAATCAATGGAAGTACTCAAAGAGATTCAAAAACAGCTCAGTGGCAAAATACTTAGGAGGAGTTTCAGCTGTCCAAATTTGTGCCCAGTCATCAACATGTAATACTTTTTTAGGTTACGGTGATACTAGTGTTTAGTGCCCGAACGGCACAGATTCCATCACTCTTCAGAAAGCACACTTCCCCTAGACGGTTGCCTCTCCTTGTCCACGCTGTATTTTCGAATGAATGTTTTCAAACTGAGACATGCTCACTGAATGATGACAAATACGAAAAAGGATCTCAAAATCACATTGTAGAGAAAAATAAACGGATAAGTGTCTTCTTAGATAAGAAGAAATGACACGTATGCACAATTCTGGAGGTTTGTGAATGATTGAAAATCTCTCGTAAATGAGAAAATTCATGTAGTCTGTGACGCTCTGGATTAATGGATAGAAATTACAGAGGCTAACTTTAATTCACTGTGTGGAAGAAATTTAGCATTTAGATGTTTCTTGATATGGAAAAGAAAAAAGAATTTTGTAAAGTGATGAGTTGTCATCTTCTTACAAGTCTCCACCCATGTTGTAGTTGAGGGTCTTACCGTGAGAGTTATTGTGTGTTGGGTGAGTTGGAATAACTCTTTTCATCTGAGATATTTATAAACTGTCAATAACCACCATAGGTTGATGTTTATAGAGAGCTTATGATATGTATGTCATACACTTTTTGATTCTACATGTGAAATATTTCATTTAATCCTACCAATAACCTTGTGTGGTAGGTTAAGACGGTTAGCATCACTAAGGCTAAGAAAGATCGCCTACTTTGGCCCTAGTTTTCCAACCCATAAGTGGTTGTCACAGAACTGGAACTCAGACCGCCTGACTGGTGTGGCTACTTTTAAGCATCATGCTGTATCTTTCCTCATAAGTGAAACATACATTTTATTTTGCGATGAGTCACATCTTAACGAGTTAAAATGTGTTAAAAAGACAAAGTGCTAACGATTGCACTTTGTCTGTTGATAAGCCCTGGTGCCTTTTTTGGTTCTACTTTGATTATTGTCTACACTGCATCAGCGTTGTACGAATCACAGCTGTAGGTGCAGTTGTATTAAAAAACCTTCTAGCCTGAGTCTGCAAATCCACCTCCCTGGTTAAATTCTTTCTGTCTCTGACTTGAATACTAACAGTTTAAGAAATATTCAGAGATGAATAGTACGCTCAGTTATACTTTGAAGCACAGGCTGTGAAGGCAACTGTCTAAAATTTGAAATTGTTCCCTGCTGGTCCTCATTCATGTGGCGTTAGGTTAGACCTTACCTTACCTAAGTATAATTTTCCTCATCTAATAATAATAACAACATTTAGAACTACACTGTGGATTAAATAATGGAGAGTTAAGTAGTGAGGATTACATAAGGAAACACACTGAAAATTCTTCGCCTAACAACTGACACATGATAGATGCTGGATGAAGTTTAGCTATTTTTGTGATGATAGAGATGATGACATCTAATGCTTTGCACTTGAGCTTCATGGGAAACAGAACTCATGTGAGTAGCCAGGCACATGCAGAATCTTGACAATATAATACACATTATTGTGCATTTTCTACAATGCAGATCATGTAAGTTCCATATTGCAATAACATCTAAATTGGCCTACATACAAAAAGCATCATTCTCGGTCCTAAGCAAAGTTTCACAGATCATTAAAAATTCTCATCCCCACCGAGTCTCTCTGTGACATCTCCAGCAGCTCGGCAGCCGCTCACAGGCCCACAGCTTGAAGATCAGGGACGCAGTATCTCCAGGTGCCAGGGCCACGTCAGCACGTAACCCCTGCTCCAGTCCATCTACAACTGCGCAGATCTGTTCTCTCCTCTGAGACAGGACCCCGTGGGGTCTTCGCAGGTGGTTTCCCCCGGGGAACAGAAATTGACTCCGGCAGAGGCTGAGTAACCACATCACAGGGGGACAGAGGAGGAGCAAACTTGAACATCCCATGCGTGAATGCTGGGGGAGTGTGAAAAGGCCTCGAGAGTGTCGTGATAACTAAGGGATTAAAAAAAAAAAAAAAAAAAAAACACGCAAAGGAGAAAAGTGGGGATGGTTTGCCAGACAGATGGGCCACTGTGGTTGGTCGTCAAAATCTTGAGTGCTTTCTTAAACCTTATGGCCAGAGCAGCAAAGAGTTTCAGGGAGAAGAAAGTGGCCCTGGGAAGGTCATCTTCTAGACAGGTACTGGTGATTTCCAGGATTGCTTGTGTGTCCTTTTGTTCCCCATTTATTCAAGATGAAGTGAAAAACCTGTGCTCTTAACTTTTATCCCTGTGAACAAACACCCCAGGCATTTAAGAAACCTGAAAACAGATTAAGATGCGAAATCTATCTTACTCCTTTTTCATGCTTATTTTTAATTGTTTATTGGACTTTTGAGCAATTTTATAACAGATTTGCCTGGACTTAGATAGGGAAGAGAGAAACGTTTAACTTTTGTTTTAATTATTCTTCTCAACCTATAATTACCTGAAAGCAAATTTGCAAAGACGCAGTGTAACAAGATCAGGGACCCCCCTTCCTTCACATCTAAAAGGACTTGTGTAAATTATTTTCTCACTGGCCATGTTAGAAACCCCTAGAGATGTTTATTTCCCCAGCTTTTGTTTTCTCTCAGGCCTACACAAAGACGGCATCGACAAAATAGCCTCAGTGGTCTTATTTCTCATCAGCTTACCAGTTAAATGAGTCACACGCCAGGATGCTACTGGGTAGAGATAAATCCATTACAAAGATTAAAATATCCAGAAAATATCGAATATAAGTGGGAAGGTGGATAAGCCGAAAGCTTTAGAGTTCAGTTTTTCTGGGATGCGGTAGGATTCACCTCCTAGGAAAAAGGATCTCTGGATATTTGGTAATTTTAAAACATTACAAAATACAAGATAGAACTTTTCTTTTTTTTTTTTTTTCACTATTTGCTTTTGTTTATTTTTTATTTATTTTTCTTAAATCATAGCTGTGTATGTTAATGCAATGATGGGTACAATGTGCTGGTTTTATATACAATTTGAAATACTTTCATCAAACTGGTTAACTTTTCCATTGAGTTCTACATGTACATCTTTTCAAGCTCTGGTCTCTTGAGTAATCATACCTTTTTCTCCTGGCTACATATCTCTTTAACATTGATGACATGAAGGTGATCGTCACCATAATGTAGTAATTCCAGTGTTGTGTTGATGGGGAATCGTAGGAAACACAGAACTCTACTCTGTCTGTAGAGTAGAACAAGATGCCTTATGCTCAACTATATTTCGACCTCAATTTGCTTCTCTCCATTTATTATGTGCTGGTTCCTTTCCAACCAGAAGTGATCTGGCAAATCAAACTGTGTCTGTGAGACGACTGTAGCATTCCTGACTTTCGAGGTTGGAGTTGAAAGCAGCTTGTCTAACCTGCCTTGTTTTCTAGGCAAAAAAATGAGGCCAAAAGTGAAGTGTCTAGTTTCAGGTCCAGGACTGGAAATTAAGTCTTTTAACATCAAATAACAATTCTTTTTCATTTACACCTCACTGTCAGTTTGGGGGAAATTAAATAACTTTAGTTATTCTTCGGCTTTGGCACATTTAAGGCCAGAATATTAAAACATTGTGTACCAACATTCTTTCGAGGCACGTCGTATACATGGAATGAATTAAAATTTTGGCTTAGCAAAGTACATATCACTGTGCAACTTTCTAACCTCGTAATTCTTAATTTGATCCATTTTACAAAGTGGATAAATTCAAAATCGTGAGTGGAGCAAACCAACGAATCCTTACAGAGAAGTTATGAAAAGAGCACTGCTTTTATTGTTCACAGACACCCAAAGTATGACTTGGATTCGTGAGAGTAGTGGCTGCCAATCTCCTTAAAATTTTGTGAGCATTCACGTGAGTGTAGTTTTACTCTCAGGGAATGCAAATGGGGATAAATATAAAATAACAATGTGCTACCATGGATTCTGCAACACTTTTAAATTACAAAGCACAGAGTATCCTATAGACATCTGAAAAAAATAAAGGTAGCATCTACCCTGCCATATATATTCCTTCAAAATATCAAAGAAATCTGATCTATGATAGTCGTAAGACATGATCCTAATAGCCTTGTTTTTGAGGTTATTTTTCTACTATGCAAATAGTTACAGTGATGTCTCCACAGTCTTTCAACTGGACCTCCTTGTGGCCAGTAGAGTAGGGAGTAGCTATGAAATTTGCTGTATCACAAAGCAAAGAGTGAAAACATAACTTCTTTAGCAGGACACCCTTACCAACCATAAGGACATTCCCTGTATGTATCACAGAAGGCAACGTAGATCCCCTATATCCAGCATCCTACCAGGGAAACAGATAGGGAATACCATGTACTACCGTGCTAAATGCTGACCTCTGCTGGGCTCAATAGATCATGCAAATGATTTTCAAACAAATGGGTAGGTGGTTCTAAGAGAAGGGACAGAAACTGAAAGTTCTGCAAAATACTAATGGCCACTGAGCTTGAATTCAAATTGGCTAGAAAAGGGGATCTCTTTACAGGCAAGAGCTCAAAACTCTTCCACGAGGAAAGCCGACTTGGCAGGGATGTTTTAGGTTGGCTGGAGTGCATTTGCCCCAGTTACAAATCCAAGTAACATCTGTTGATAAGAAGTGTTCTTTTGCTTCTGAGTTCCCAGTCCTAGTAGAGCTACGTGCATTTTGAAGCCAGCTAAATGCTGGAGAAGTGAGCGGCCTCCCAGGCATTGCACAGTTGTTTGTTCAGTGACTTCCCTTTCGTTGTTTGCAACTTTGGTTCCCCAGTGACAACAAGAAACCAGTAGAAATGAGAGCGAGGCCAGTCCAGGCACATGAAACTCATGTGTTATTTTTTATTACTTTCAGGTTTTTGTTTTCTTTCTGTGATAACTGGGGTATATGTTTACCTATAATTTACACAAATAGTATTACAATTGTGTGTTTGATTTGCCTTATAATCAGGTCATTTCGGGTTGGTTGTCTAAACATGGATGGTAGTGTTTTCTTTCTGAAGTAAGTATAGCTGAGAAATAGTTCACTGATTCCAAATCATGTCCCTCACATCCATAATTGGACTTGGATATCCAGGAAGATGTTTCTGGACTCTGACAGATGATGGCTGCCCTCTAGTGACAAGACACCTCTGCTGTTTCAGTTTAGGTAAAATAGGGCATGTTTAAAACAGATGTCCTATTTTCTACTCAATCAGTGGGGCATGATAAATCTTTATAGAAAGAATACAATGCATACATTGTTAATTATGCTGAAAATTAATTAGGTTTTAGGAAATGTGGATATATATGAAATGCATAAACACAGATACATATGCCTGATTCACAGCATGTTTACAACATGCTTTTCTATAAAAGTCAACCATTTGCACACTTGACGGTGATCAGCTCAAAAATCCTATATTATTTCAATAATCATAACATAAAGGTTAGGCTTTATAATGCAGAAAGCCTAATTACTGAACACATTGCTAACTATTGAATCTTCTTCCTCTCTCTGTCCTATTCTCTCTGGCAAAGACAACATAACTGTTTCTTTGACAAGCAGTTTGTATTTCCAACGAGCTTCAGAGCAATTGCATTTTTGCTAACTGCTAAAATATCTGGAGTTGTATTTAGGTGGAGACACATGCCTGGTGCATCAGGCTACATTTAGAATTCAGCCAGCAAGACTGTAACTGTCCCGCTCAGTATGGTGGTGTCTCAGCATAGTAATCTGGGCCACAACTGTATGTTAACCTTGTTGTTTCACATTACCTACAAGGTACAGCGTGACAATGTTTGATTTGATTAATTTCAAATTAAAGGCCAATAAAACAAAGACAAAAAAGAAAAGAAACAATGCCCTTTGGCCTGTTGCTGATAGAGCCGCATCACAATAAATCTCATTGCCAACCAGACTGGAGAAAAAACACCTCTTTGAAGGTTGACAGAAGAGCAAATCATTTTGCATTCACCACCTCATTTCCCCCCATCCCCAAACCAAAAGACATTTTCTATGGTGGATAGATGTTGCTTTTTTCTATAGAAAGTAAGTTTTCACTACAAGTGTGCAAACCCAAAATCACCTAACCATCAAGGAAAAATTTTTCCCTGGAATCTGTGAGATGATGAATCACTTGTTTAAAATACAGTGCAGCATTTGACTCTGGATGACAATCTGATGGGTGTTTGCACACACACACATTCAAGTTAGAAACATACTAAGAAAAATTATTGAATCTCACTTGCTGAAGTATCTAATGACAAATATTGATATTAAACAGACGTTGAGTGGATTATCTACTTGAGTTTTCCATACAGCCAATGGTCTGAAAGGCCTATCGGGTGATCTAAAAGTAACAGAGTAAATCCAATCAGGAGGCCAATTCTGGGTGTATGTTTTCAAACGTTATGAGAGGGTAATTTGTTTTCTATTCATCACTTTTCCCATTGTAGGAAAACACATTTTTTCTTCTATACAATAAAACCAACAATAAAAGTCCTTTGGGGAAACTAAAACCAAATTCCCTGGGCTTTGTGGTCATGTTAAATCAACTGGCAGCCATATCCATATCTGGTTTTCTTTTCATCCCCATAATTCCTAGAAGAAAATATTCAGTTCATTTAAGTTTAGTAAAAATTTGTGCAGTCCTGATTCTGCAAATATAGTTATATTTGTTCCTAGAGATGAAAATACATATAAGGTGAGGTTTTTGCCTCTGAATGATACAAGTTCAAAGACCTACAAATTGATGTCTTCGATTATAAGTACATATGCAATAGGCCAAAATGTTATAACATAGGAACTGATTCCCTGCTGATCAGGGAAGTTATATTAGCAGCGATGACCATGAGTTTACTGGGCTAACATAGTGAAAAATAAATAAGAAATCTGCAGAGAGAAAAGATTAAGAAAAGCCACTCTTATTGGACAAAAAGATCATTTTATTTTATTTTATTATTTATTTGTTGAAGAGAAGGAAATTTATTAAGTTGCTGGCAAATGAGGAGGGTGGCAGATTCTTAGCTCAAAGTACCAGGGTCCTACGTGGGTGTTGTGGCAGGTGCCTGTAGTCCCAGATACTGAGGAGGCTGAGGCAAGAGAATTGCCTAAGCCCAAGAGCTGTAGGTTGCTATGAGCTGTGACACTACAGCACTCTACTGAGGGCAACAAAGTGAGACTCTGTCTCTAAATAACATAAAATACAATAAAAGTATCAAGATCTTGCTTAATTACATCCTGAGTGATGTTCTATCATTTATCTTATCATAAATTTTATCTATGGTATTTCTATTTCAAAATCTGTTACAGGTTAATAAATACTGTTTTCGATAATCAGTCTCTCAAAACTAACCAATCTTCTAAATTCTTACTTTAGGCCACACACCATCCTCAATTGAAACAAAACTTGACAAAAATGAAACAATGCTTAATACATGCCCTAAAAGGCTTACTCTTACAGAACATGCAGCCCTCCATGCTGGCCTTGGGGTACGTAAGGAAAGAGAGAGGGAAGAAAAGGCCATAATTACAGAGTTATTTCCACATATTCTTTGGAAGAACTAAGGCAAATGGAGCAGGGTAGTATTGCAAAATAAAGAATGTTATAACATGAATACCTAAAGGAATAGTTGGCCAGGAAAAATAAAGCATTTCACCCCTGTGGAATTCTGAGAGCCTTCAGGTTGGAAAGCACAGGTCCCAGGGAAGATGAGTCTGAATAAATAGTAGGGATCTGGTAGGAGTCTGTACAGAGAAGGGATGAGGCCAACGCCCTGCACTCCAGTCGCACAATTGGTATCCTATGCATGGAAAGGGCACAGTTGAGAACTGGGTTAAAAAAAAAAAAAAAAAAAAAAAGGAATTAAATAAAATCTTCATGTAGCACTGTAAGAGCCTAAGCCACGTCCCTTCCCTGTTTTCAGAATGTTGGCAAACATAATTTCTACTCCCTGATAGGAGATTCAACGATTTTTCTCAAGAATACCTAAATTGTCTCAGAGAAAAGATTTCATATACTGATACTTTAGGGAGCTAAATAATTTAAACCGAAATAGATGAACTCAACTGATCATTCTGCAGTGAAACTCACAAGTCAATAAGCCTCATATCCATACACAGAGAGTGATCAGTCAGCTTTTCAGTGGTTCAGTCTGAAACACGGTAAAGAGTCAAGCACAGCTCCACATTTTTTTCAGAAAGCCTTTGATTAAAAAAAAATTAAGTAATATGAATACTCTCTTCCCTAAGGGAAATCACAAAAAAGATAGCAGGTCAGGAAGAGAAGATGATAACCATGTCTTTAACATATCAGAAAGATGAGAGAAAATGTTTTGTCCATAAAACAAAGAAAAGACAGCATGAGAAAGAAAAATGTAAAAACTATAAAGGAGCTCTTGGAAAGCAAAACTTTCATTAACAAAATAATAATTCAGTATAAAGATTAACGGGGTAGGAAATATACCCCCAAATGGAATGTAAGATTATGAAATAGGAAAAATATAAGCACTAAGGTTAATCCAAGAAGATCAAATTCCCATTGATAGTGGTTGTAAAAAGTGGCAGGTAGATAATGAGTAAATTATCAAATAAGTAATATAAAGACATTCCCCAGAACTAAGAAAAAACATTTCAACCCCAAACAGTGTTAGTGGTCTAACAGAGCACACTGATTGAAAATACACATACACAACCATGGAATATACACACAGATACATAAAGTATACAGATAGAAAAAATATGTAAGTGCAGAAAAAGAAACAAGTTGCATACAAAAGAAAGAGAATGAACATGATTGCTTTGAAAATAGAGGGCAATTCATTCACAATTTGAAAGAACAAGATTTCTGAACCGGAATTCTCAATGCCACAATGAGCAAGAAAAATGCAAAATAAATGTATTTACAGATATGCTTCAGATTTTGAAAATCAACCACTTGTCAACTCTTTCTTACAACATGATCTAGGATGTTCTTGCCTTAAGAAAAGAAAACTTTAAAAAACTGTCATAAGAGTCATTAGACTGAGAAACCAAGAGACATGAAGAAAAAAAAAAAAAAACTTATGAAGTCCCAGAAAATAAATATGAAATAAGCCTAGAAAGTATGTGAAATTTGGAAGACCGTAAGAGAAAGCTCTTTAGGAGAAAATTTAATTGAAGTTCTAATTCATAAAGTTACATTTAACAAAACTCTTAATTGGATTTGGGAACTAATATGTGTTGAAAAATCATTCCTTCGCTCTTGAAAATAGCAACATATGTATAAAAATTTAAGAAAATAGGTAACATATTTCAGAGCTGATATAAAACATTGATTATTGAACACGTCCATCTATTCCTACTCCTTGTCTATACCCCATAAAAATGGCAGTAACGTTTATATAAACAAAAACAAGGAAGATGAGAAACGATACAAAATTAGAACTAGGACAATAATTGTAAATAGATAAATAGTGTATTAAATCTAAGAAAACTGAGTCCTACACTCAAAGGCAGAATCTGAGAATCCCAGAACAGAAACTTGTGATGGCTGCACACTTGGGAATAACAGGTGCTTCTTTTTGGACGTAAGATAAAAGAAACACGCAAAGTAAAGGATTGTTTGAAAGATTGATTAAGCTGCAAGAAAAATCTCAGAACCTTTACCCTGCTGTAGACTTGTAGGATCGTTTCATTCTAACACAGAAAAATAAAAGTGAGTTCATTCTTTGCAGACAGCAGAATAATTCTGAACTTATGGCGCATTTGAAGGTGAATCTAAAGTCTGATGTGTAGAAGGGGTTAGGTAAACTCACTGGGTCTCCAGCTGAGTGCCAAAGTTTACAGCGACATTGAAGGCTCTTTTCCTGAGGAATGTGCCTGATCCAAGAGGAAAGTCTTTGGGAAGTTTCCCTGCAGTGAAGTTAGTTGACAGGATCCACGCACAGACTCAAGAGTTTTCAATCAGCATTTTTATAACAGAATAACGATTAAAGAAGGTACAAATGAAAGTCTTGCGATGCTGGTAAGATTCCCTTTCTTGAGCTAGTAGCTCATTGCCCAATTATGTTCAACTCATGGAACTTTATCTGGCTGAGATAAATACTACTGAAATAAATACTATTGTATTATTCTTTGAAAAAAAAGTAAAAATAGCATGCGTTTTTAAAAACAATAGTAAAAGGATCAAGAAAATCCCGACTTGTTACTGAAAATGGCACAGTATTCTGGGTTCTTTTTTTCTTTAAATTATATGTTTTTGTCAGAAATGGTATTGAGTGAAGAATCATTTTATGTCAGTTCATGGGAAAAAAAACTGAGGCCACGAAAGATGAAGATATTTTTCCCTAAATTTTCACAACAGCAGAATAGTCTCACCAAAGCGAATAATGTGTACTACGGTGATGGCCCATGTGATCTTCTCAAGGCTGCAGTGACGATCCTTCACCATGTTTCAATTCTTTTCTTAATAATAAAGACTCTTAAAATACATTTTCTTAGACTGCTTTAATTTCAAATGTATACATTCGAATTTGATTCGATTAAAATCTTACTCCCACGGAGATTTTGCCCATCTTTATCAAAGTGACCTTCTAATACAAAAACCTTTGCTTTGGGGTTCATAGCAGATTGCTTTAAAGCACAACGAAGCGTTGGTCCCAACTGCCAAACCCAGACTGAAAGCTGGTACAGTGTAGAGACTGAAGGCCCAGTGTTTGTGACACGGATTATGACTTATTAAATGCAATATCTGAAAGGAATGGGGAAGTGTATCATTTCCACGCTTTCCTTGCAAAGAAAACTAGCCGAACTGAAACATTGCTCTATGAAGTTTCTCTGTGTCCTGATACCATGTGGATTAATTCATATGCTCCGGAGAAGAGAGCTATCTGAAGGAATTAGCGTTGATTCGAACAGTTGATGCCTTTAATGGAGTGCGTTTGGCCAAGTTTGGACTCTGTCAGGACTGTCAGATCTGTGCTTTAGATCTGAGAGAGCCTCATTACTGCTCTGTGCCCTGTTCCCTTTGGACACAGATCCAGCCCTGGTGACTTGTCGGTGAGCCCTCCTGCTGGAAGCCTGGCCAAGCTCCAAGACTTCCCTGCTCCAGGGGCTTTCCTGCTGTGTGCCATTAAATATGGAAATGTTCATATTTTGTGGATTCTGCTAAAATTAGATGCCTCTAAGCTCAAAACATCTAAGAGAATATTCAGGTCTTGCTGAAAGAGTCCAAGGCAGGCCTATGTACAAGCTGCTGATTGGAGGCAGCCGCGGGGGGAAGGCTCTGTCTCTCCCTCCATCCCTGCCCCTCTGCTGTCCCTTCTACAAACTGCAGCATCAGATTGTGCGAATCAATCTTTGTATTCCTGTAATAAAAACCTGCCTTAGACTTCCCCAACTGTTATCAAATAAAATCTAAATGCCTACCTGCATAGTATACTGACAGGGGACTCAAGTCCTGCTCACTCTCCTGTGTAACCTGCCTCTCAGCTGCCAATTTTCCTCTCACAAACTGCACATTGTTTATTGACGAAATCTCTACACACTGGTACAGTTACTCTGGTTGCTTAGGGGTGAGTTGCGTCCTACCAGTAGTCAGGGTAACCACTGATCTAGCATATACTACATTGCAAGTTGCACAAGTAGCGAATGAAACTTTGTTTTCTGTCTAAAATCCTCTAAGGATATAGCTTCAACAGACACAAAGACGTTCCTGAGAGTTCAAAAGGTAGTGGGGCCTGACAGGCTGGGATTTTAAAAAGCCAGGGTAAAGGAGGTTTTTAAATCTCATATTCCAAATTTCCTCAGGTTTGCTAACCTGAACCATTCTCTCCCATGGAGGGGCCTCTGATCTACCAAGAGAGTGTCTGCCTTCCCAGGCAAGAAAATCAGCAGTTTCTCAAAGCAGGATTCCCACATTCCTGAGCCACCCACACACACACACACACACTCAAATACCAGCCACTGTATAAATTCCCACTGGTGAGAATTTGAAATGTAACTTCCGGAAGGGTCTGAAATCAATTAAAACAGCACATAAGTCAGAGAAATTTCAAGACCACTGTGTATCTAAAGCTGAAACACCATTTTTTTCTATTCTATTTTCCAATTTGAATTATGTCGAGACACATTGTCCCATATAGTTCATCAAAAGTTCTCCAATGGCAGTAACTCATTACACTCAAATAATAAAATGATAGACATAAAGATGACTCAAATGTATAGTACAAGCCCATCCTATTACCGGACATCCAGCGATGAATTAATATTCCAGAAATGTAAAGACAAATTTTCTAAATTCAAGAGTTGAAGAATAAATTAAAATGCCCTTAGGCATGTTATTTAAAAGTCCACGAAATGAAAAATCCAAAGTGTCTCCTTCTAATTTGTATGCTGTTCACTTTCTGTCTTGGAATTTTCCACTAGGTGCTGGTGTAGAATAAGGCTGGCCTGTATTCTGCCTATTTCTTTAGCCTGGCTGAAGTTGCTTATTTAAACTATGTGATGTTGTTAATTCAGTTTCATATTGAAAATAAAAGGTTGCTTAGTATCCATAGCAGCGGCTCAAACCTAAAAGTTTTAAAACAAGCTTATCTGTCCTCTGTCCCTAGAAATATTGACATAGGTAAAATGATGTTTCTGTAATGTAGAACTTAGTTGCCAAAGACTGTGGTCGAAAGACTATCAGCATAAAAGAAGTCAGATTAAAAAATATCCTTCCAGTGTCAACCTTATCAGATTTCCAGTTGATCTATGCCAATGTTCCACAATCTATCAGCTGTAAATCTGAACTTATTTGGCAAAAACACCACCCCCCAAAAACAAAAGATCTACTTTAGTATTCCACATCAGTAGCAAAAACACATTGTTCTTTCTCCCAGAAAGTGGCACCTTTGAGACATGGTTTCCTTTTGCCCAAATTATGCTGAAGAGGCTTTCAAAGCTCCTGATGGAAAAATTCCCTGCATTCTCCCAATAGAAGTATAGAAAACCTCTTTTGAATATCTAAAATGCCTTTCTTTGTAATGCCTTCCTTCCCAATCCATTACCTGTACTTGCTTAAATTGGAGAATAACCCTCAGCAAGTTTTGAACTCTTGCTATTCATGTATCTGAAGTGTGTGTTCCTGCTAAAACAAACACCTCGGGTATGACTTCCTTGAATTTCATAAACCCACTGAAACATTTTTCCAGCCAATCAACATCTGACCCAGGCCTTGAAGTATTTTGTTAGAGGTCTATATCCTACATCCCTTTCCTGCCTTAAATATTTGCTTCTTTCGGCATAAACTTTCATATGCATTGTCGTAGGCTGGTTGGGGCACTATAAGAAAATACTGTAAATGATCTGGCTTGTAAACCACGGAAGAGGATTTCTCACAGTTGTGTCAGCTGAGAAGTCCAAGAGCAAGGTGTCAGCAGGTTTCTGGTTTATAGACTTTCTGGCTTTGTCCTTTCATGGTGGCACTAAGTCCACGTGTGAGGGCTCTGCTGTCATGACTTAATCACCTCCCAGAGGCTGCAGCTCCTAGTATCATTGCCTTTGGGGCTGGAATTTTAACAAATGAATGTTAGGGTGACTCAAACATTCAGACCCTAATAGGCTTGCTGTGTACAGTAAGTATGGCACTCTGAAATGACATTCAGAAAGGTTCTGATTATTTTATGCTGACCTTGCCTATCTTTCTGCTTTTTCTGTTTTGATATTCAAAGATGTTTTCCATATTGCTACTGGAAGATTTCAGGAAATTTTCCATCAAGAGTTTTGAAAGCCTCCTCAGTACTTTTCAGGTCCTGGCTTCCTCTCCTGGAGCATCCAAATCAGCTATTGTGCTTTCTCCTGTCACCTGCGCTTTATTTTAGTAGTATGTCAGATCTGAAGAAAAGGAGAGAAAAAGGACCCATGTCCTTTAGTTCCTATCTTCAGTTCCTTCTCAAAAGCTTTCAGAGTAGGACTCTCCTCCTCTCTGGAGAAGACAGTGAGAGGACAGTTACAGGCCAGATTACTCCAGTGAACGCCACTGCACCTGGTACAGGATACCGGGGGGGTAACAAATTCTTTTTCAACAAATAAAATAAAAAGAAATGTGAGTTAGAAACTTCTGAAAAAAAGTAGCAACCATAAAAAAACTGTGCGAGAAATTCAAGATTTAAAGCTGAGGCAAACTTTAAAATTTAGAAACAGGATTTGATGAGATTCAAAAATAATAAAATAGCAGCAATACCTATCTTGAGAAGCAAGTCAAAAAACATTATGGATATGGTAAAGAAAGCAAAAATGTATTCTACTAACAAGAAACAAACAAGTTGGTACTGGGAAGTAGAGTGCTACTGTCACTAATACCTAGAAAGTAGAAACAGCTTTGAAATGGGGTAACGGGTGGAGGCTGGCAGAGTTTGAAAGTGTCTGTTAGCAAAAGCAAGACTTACCATGAACAGACCGTAAAGGACAATTCTGGGGAGGGCTCGAAATAAGAGAGCGGTAGAGAAAACTTCAGGCATCTTATAGATTACCGACGTGATCATGAACAGAATGTAGGTATAAATAAAGACAGTAAAGGGTACTCTGATGATGTCTTAGAGAGAAACGAGGCCTATCCTATTGGCAGCTGCAGGAAAGCCAGTCTTTGTTATAAGGGCAACAACTTGGTTGAGTTGTGTTTGTATCCTGGTGTTTGTGGGAGAAGAAACTCACAAGTAATGAAATAGGGTATTTGGTGGTAGAAATATCTGAACAGTGTGGAGGGGATGACCTGGGCTTTGTTGACAGCTTAGAGAAAAATGGGAAAGAGAAAACAAACTAAAGATGAAAATTGTAATAAAAAAAGAAGCATGACTTAGAAGACTTGGAAAATTCCCAACTTAACTTATTAAAAATGAGAAAACTTGTTTGGAAGAGAGCCCTAAGTTTGTGTGGCCAAGTGAACTTTGATAAGAAGGTTAGTGTGGATGAAAAAAAAAAGCCACATTCTGTTCATCCAGCCAATGAAAGAATGACATGAAAACATTTCAGATATCTTGGGGTGAAGGGGGAGAGATGCTGGCCTGTCTCCCATAGACCCTGAGTACCAGGGCTTTGGGAACAAAAGGATTTCCAGAGCTGCATCCTGCACTCTGATGCAGTGGTTCTTGTCTACCCTCCCTGTGGCTTGAGTCAACTGAGGTTTGATACAGGAAGCCTCTCCAACAGGCATCTGGGGTAAACTAAAGTTGCATCTGAGCAGTGCCATCTCCTTATCTGCACAGAATATACATACTATGAGGGAATAGATCGTCTACCTAGCATTCAGATGAAGCCGCAGAAAGCCTAGGAGCTTAGACAGAGAATTGCCACAGAGACAGGGCCACAACAGAGAACCCCTCCTAGGCCAATTGGCTGGAGTGATGGGGCGAGGGTGCCCACACAACCCAGACTGGCAGACCCATAGCATGCAGCTCCAGCCTTGGAGACCCACAGATGCAACTCCAACCCATGCACTAGAGTACAGGCTGTGCCCAGAATGCCTTGGGAGCAGGGCTGTGTGGAGCTATTGGGGCCCCATTTCAGCCTCATTATTTCCAAAAGGTGGAACATGGAATCAAAAGAGATTATTCTATAGCTTTAAGATTTAATATGTTTACTCTGTTGTATTTTGGATGGACTGGGCTCCAGTTTGCCCTATCTTCCTTCCCATTTTTCTCTTTTGGAATGAGAATGTTTATTCTACGTCTGTCCTTTCATTGTATTTTGGAAGCATATAGCATGTTTATTTTCATAAGTTTATAGATGGAAAACAATCTTCTTGGGTGTGAATCATGCCTTGAGTCTTTGCCAGGCCTGAGTTAGGTGATATTTATGTAAGACTATGAACTTTAGGCTTTTAAGTTGATGTTAGAATGAGTCAAGACTTTGGGAGGCTATTGAGTTAAAATGAACGCATTTTGCATGTGAGGAGGGCATGAATGTTGGGGGTAGTCAGAGGTGGAATAGTCTGCATGCTTGTGTCCCCCCTTTAAATGCATATGTTGAAACTGAATCCCTGATAGGATCATATTTCAAGGAGGTGTCTTTGGGAGGTGACTGGGTATGATGGCTCCACCCTCATGAAGGGGAACATCATACTTATAGAAGAAGCTTCAGGGAGCTTGTTCACCCTCCTACTGTGCAAAGATGTAGTAAAAGGCACCGTCTCTGAAGCAGAGAGCAAGCCCTCTCCAAATGCTGCATCTGCTGGCAATTTGACCTCAGATTTAATAGACTCCAGAACTGTGACCCATAAATTTCTGTTGTTTATAATTTACCCAGTCTAAAGTATTTTGTTATAGTAGCTGAAATAGACCAAGACACGGGGGAATTAGAACTGATTATACGGGCAATAAAGGCGACGCTTTTTTGGAGTATACATTTTCATATAGTTTTGACTCTAGAATCATGGTAATGGTTCCCATATCACAACGAATAAATAAATAAATAAATAGATTAAATCAAACCAGCATGTGGGGGAAAATTAAAGTAGACTGTAAACAGTAACAAATGGCCTAACTATGTTACAGAAGAAAGACGGAAACAAAATGAGACAAAACAAAACAAAAATCTATAACCGCACTCAGGGGGATAGGGAATAATAGACTTAACCTAAGAAACTTTGGGAAACAGTATTTTCATAGGTTATTTATAGTGGCTGCCACTGTAAATCTCAAAGGCTAAAAGATCTGTACACAAACACTGTCTTCTGTTTAATAAATCTGTTACTCACAAGGACACGTATTAGCAACTTTGTAAATGGGCTGAACAAATAAGTTGCATGTATTGTTGATAATGAGAGGCAGGTTCTTCAGAGAAAGTTGTTGCAAATAAGTGAAGGGGGAGCCTAGCCTAATCCTGTGTCTTGGAATTTAAGTATCAGCATTAGCTCATGGCTTTTAAGACAGATAAATAGACACTCAAAAATATAGATATGTGCATATGAGTTATTAGTGTATACACATGTGTTGTCTACTCTTCTCTATTGAGATGCTGAGAGGCCAGAAAGATGTGATATCCTAATAGCAATAGGACCCCGTACCAAGTGTCCGTTACTAAATACCATCCTCTAATAATACGCACCTGAGTTTCTTGACAAAAAAAAAAAGAAAAGGAAACTGATTCCAGGGTTAGGTCAGGGAAAATCTAATATGTACCTAAAATATCTTCTTATGCCAAAAAGATAAGAAACATCTGGAGAAAGAGTAGTGTCAAGTAAGAAAGGTGTAAGTTCCACTGAAAGAAGAGTCGATGGCAAAAGATAGGAAAACGTGAGTAATTTAGTCATGGCGTCCTGGTGGGATGAGCCACAGGATCAAATAAATTATCCTAGAGTAGAGTAGATCCTCAAAGGACCTCCTGCAAAATATTTACCAATTACAGTAGCAAAAAGAAGTAGCTCCATAGTGCGGAAACACACCAGGCCAAACAAGAGACTGAGGTTAAAATCACTGATATAAAAGCTCATGGACATGAGGCTCCATGGATAAAAGTCAACCAGGACACACCTGAGACCTGTGTCATTCTTGACAAAAATATATAACTGCAAGGTATTCTCAGGGAATCACTTGACACTCAAATAAAGAGACATTTTTAAAAATAACTGGCCAGTCTTCTTCAGAAGATTCAAGGTCACAAGAGACAAAGAAATACTAAAGAACTGTCTGAGATTAGAACAGGCTAGGGTACATGATAATAGATGCATGGGGGGTCCTAGTTTGGAATCCATGAAGGAAAAAGAACATTTAGTGAGGAGGAGAAAACTGAAATTCAAATAAGGTCTACAGCTTAGTTAACCGTATTGTAGCAATGTTAATTTCCTTGTTTTGCTAACTGTAATGAGGTTATATGCATTGTCCCCGTTACAGAAGCTGGATGAAGGGTGCGTGTGAACTCTCAGCACGAGTGTGTCAACATGGCTAAATCTGAAATTATTTTAAAATAAAAATGTTAAAACAGAGCAAGATCCAAATATGAAACGAATTCAATTGGCATGGTTTTGAGCAGTTAGTGAAGTAGAGAGAATCCATTTGAATGCTCCGACTTGAGGAGCACAGGGATTAAGGTGTTAACTTTTAGAGAGTGAGATGTATTAATTTCAAAGTACTTGGTCCTGCAGTAAGTAGGATGACGTAGCTGTAATAATGTAAATGATATTAATGCACTTTTAGCATTCGTAATCAACCTATAAGGAAAAATATTGAAGGTTTGATTATTGTTATGAAAGATGATGTACGTATCTCCGTTATCGACAACCTAAAACTAAAAATATAACTAGTGGAAATCAGGAGAGAGAAATAGGGAGGGGCAGGAGAGAGAAGCATAGGGCAGTAATAGTATCATTCTAAAGTGGGAAGTTAGGAAAAGGTCTCTGTAGTTGTAGGTCAGTTATAATAAATAAAACTGGCAATGAATGATATGTCTTTATTGACAGTAGGGAACTTGGGGGGAGGCAAACAAATTAAGTCCTCATTTAGCATGGTAAAAAGTTAAGAGAAAATAGCTAATGTGAATAAATCAAAAAGCGTATTTAGAAACCATAACCACCAATTGCATTGTGAATAGTCATGTTTACAAGTAACTTCCTCTTTATAACAGGACCAGAGTTGGGAAGACATGGGCTTCCTGCTGTATTTTGTGTATATATGAGTTTTTAAAAAATTTTAAATGATATAGTGTATTATGTTAATACTACTTTTAAAATGTTGAACAGATGTAATAATTACACATATTATTAATGCTTTCAGCTGTATAATTTCACATCCTCTTTTGCATCATATACAGTTTTACTGACTTTTCATGGCTGTGCTCAAATAACATTTTATTTCCATCCCCCAATTTACTGAATGACACTTATGTGTCTATAAAGATGTTCTTTACTATCCCAAAGAAATTTACTATTTTGCTTTAACTTATGTTTGTACTCCCAACACTCCCATTTTTTCTCAATATGTAAATATTTAGAGAAACTATCACTAGCATTCAGTCTCCTGAGGCACTAAAGAGCACCCTCGTCTAGACCAGCAGGGAGTCAAATGCTGGATAATTCTGGGTCTGTGTCCTTCAACCATTTCTTCTTCCATTTTCAGAATTGAAAATAACTTACAATAGTATTATTCTGAGGCTGGTTTCCTTCCACGATTAATATTTGTTCAACGGTGGTGAATGGAAAAAACCACTGGGTCACTGAACATAGTTGCTGTGACTGTTTAAATTATGTCCCCACGAAGATACTGTAGTTCTCACCTTGGTAACTATGATGGTGATCTTGTTTGGAAATGATGTCTTTGCACATGTTCAAGTTAGCATAGGCCACGAGAGTGGGTCCTAAATTAATATGACCAGTGTCTTCGTATGAAAGGGAAATTTGGACACAGAGATAAACTAGAAGACAAGAATACAGTGTGTTTTGGAGATAGGCTGCCGGCTGAGAAAATCCTCGAAGCTAGGAGAGAGGTCTACGTAGTTCTATTCCGAGCATCTTTAAAGGGGGCATGTCCTTGCCATCATCTCGATTTTAGACTTCTAGCTTTGGGATGTGTTAGACAATAAATCCATAATGTTTAAGCCGCTCAGTTTGTGGTGCTTTGTTATAGCGGCTCTTGTCTACTAATACATGCAAAAAAATGAGCTTTATTCATCTTTTCAAGCAGTTTTCTGTGATAAGACACTGTATTCTTTCCTCTCTTGTTGCCTTATCTTCCCCTGAAGAGGATTACAAGACTGTTGGTGGATGCCTGGGGAGAGAAAGAGAGACAGAGAGAGATGGGTCACCCTGCGCTCTAACTCATTGTAAAATGTGAGAATAGTCTGGTGAGCCAGGCTGGTGAATGCAATCTGAGCTTGAGCACAGCTCTCTGCGGGAATTGTTTAGGAAAAGCAACTGCAGGTACCCAACCATAGCGTTTCCACAGCCAGAGAAGCTTCCAGTCCAGGTCTGAAGAGATGAAAATTCCATCCACCCCACATACCCTCACACCTCGTTCAGGGTTTCATGGAGGGCTCAATTCAATTGCCACCTTGGAGGAATATTACCAGATAGTATCTACTCCCCCATTCTGAAGAAAAAGCCTTTTTCATATATTCTCAGAGAATACTTGCATCTTGTACAAAAACAATCATAATACAGAGTAGACAACTATTTTAAATTGCACACAAATTTTATGAACACTTATATAATGCATTTTTATCTCTTCAAAATATATATACTGAAATTATTTGTTCCTATATTAGAGGGTGACCCCTTGGGGAAAAAAGGCCAATTATCTTATTAATATCTGTGGTCCAAGCTCTCAACAGGGTGACTTAGTTTTAAAATTTTAGTTGAATGAATAAATGAATGGATATCATTCAAGTGTTTATAAAAATTTCAACTTTATAGGGCACAAATTCCTTTTGTTTTCATGAATCTTCACCAGCTTCCAAAGATGTCTACCACTGTTAAATAAATCCATTTGAACTTAACAGAGAATAAAGAAATACCTGAGTTAATTTTCTTGCTACGACTCCATCTACTTTGGTGGGTGCATAGGACAGCGCTCAGAACAGCATTGCACTTGTTCAAATGATAGATTCATTGATTATTGTGACAAATAGCAAATGCTGGTTGGCAAATTATAACTTCAAACAACTTCTGTCATTCAAAATCCAATTGAACTACATTGTCAGGGCAATCTAATCCTGGGGGAATATAACAAAAAGATTCCCTGAAGTGTCAATGTCTTCTGTGTGTCTTTCTATTTAGAAGTAATAAGAAGAAGCTTCCATTTCAAGCTAGGACAGACCAAAATCTTGCAAAGAAGTTTCTGTCACCACTAAGATAGCAATGGCCTGTGTAATGATCTGTTCTGTGAATATACTGTTCCCCCTTTAGGGGACAAAGGGGTGCCATGTTACTGTCAGCGCTATGTGGAGGTGGGCACCTGCAAATCAGAGTCCACTTGTAACCCCTTTCACTACTGCTGCTTCTGCTGTTTGAACATGAAAGACGTGGATGCTAAGAAGAAGTGCGGCTTTGCAGCCATCGTGATTTTACATTTATCCTGTTCAACACCAGGGGATCCCCCTGCATCCTGAAACAAGAGAAGATACTGCTCGGAGTTGGGCCAACTATGCAGAGTCGAGTATTTTTAGCATTTTGGTCTATGACAACCCAATTTATTTTGAGTACAAAAAATTGACTAGTAGGCAGGAAACCTGGCCTTCTGGTCTGGCATTGTCTCTTCGTATTTAATTTGAAGGGAGGAATCTGTACAGTATATAGCTGTAAAGGATATTCTAAAATTGGTCTTTCGAGAATTTCTTTCATTTGATCTAGCCTCTCTTGTCTTTCTTTTATTAAGTGTACATTCTTTCTACCTAAGCTCTTAGAAAAACCTTCTTATTGGAATATATAGACAACTATATATTCTTTTTACTGGAATAAAATAGATAACTATTTTAAATGCTCATGAACTTCTTGGGCACCTTGTATATGCACACACGCCCTCACCGATAGATATACGTGTTTCTCTCCATGATATTACTGCTTTCTTTTGAGGGAAGTGTTAAATATTTGAAGAATAAGTATGTTCTTAAAAAGATTTTCCATGATCCATTTAAATCGTGCTGCATGGTTTAACAAAAGAAAAAAAATAAGTTTTAAAAAAGAAGAATCATTAAAGGCAATTTTCTGTTTACATCAAACCCAAATGAGATTCTTAAGAGAATTATAAGATGCTTAACTTGAGGTTAATTAATCAGCAAAGCTACAATAATTTATAGTAAATTAGATGATGACTGTGAAACAGCCATTCCCTTTTCCTAAAAGAAGACTTCTCTGCCCCCCCTGCCTACCCTCGCCTTGGTGAGTGCCCCTCGAGCAGGTTTATAGTTGGTCATGAATAATGCCTGACCTTTCCCTACGTAGGTTCTCATGGGAACTTCCATTGTCCATTACATGGAATTAATCAAACTGTATTCCATCTACCTTCATACACAGTTAACTTTTTGGTAATGGGAAAAAATACTGTATTTACCATGTGACCTCAAGCTCTGGTATATGTTTGGCATTTGATTCATGAGGAGTACATCAATCATTAAAAGAGTCTAAGACCAGCTTTAGTGATTAGTGCGGCTATCCTTGCTTTTCATATGAGAAGAAACTACTCCAAAGACTTTTTATCATACTTTTTTCAAGTTCCAAATCTACAAATTTCCGTAGTCAGCATGATCTGGTTAGTTGGTTCTGAGCCATTTTATTTTAAGATGTTCTCATTTACACACGCTTAATACATGGGTAATGTGCAAGAAATTTCAAAATTGGACAGATGCCTCTGAAAATGTGGGGGCAGATGATATTCAAAAAGGATGATATGCTCCTTGAAGAAATCTTTCTTTAGAATTTTCTGTAAATGGCCTGGCATCAATTATTTTAGTTGATACATGCTGTTTACTGTGTTTCTGTGAGATGACCTGCTCTGGATAAAGAAGCCACTTACAGAGGCCCTTAGCATCACGACATTCATCTTTTCCATTTTGCCAGGGATTTTGAATCTCGCCACAGAGACAAATCAAGAATCCCGCTGGAGCTCAGGCCTTGCACCTTGGGCATTGCTCCTCGACCATCCTAAGTGTGATCAATCTATCAATTTCTTCCGCAGGAACTGAGTGGCCATGACATCACTCTCAAGCTCAGCCTTGTTCTAGAAAACCAATTGAGCTTGACCAAAATGAGCAGCAATTTATTTTCAACCAGGGAGGCTCAGTCTCCATAGGGTTTTAAATATCAGAGAGGACTGCTGATGTTGGGTTCAGGAACACCTCTGCACAGTCAAGGAGAGAGGGTAAAGAAAGATCAATGTGCTCGTTTTCAATAAATCACTAAACTAATCCGAGTGGGATTCTGCAGCTGTGAGTGGGAAGTAAAAGGAGAAAATTGTCTGTATTTAAAAGTGAAAAAGCAAAATCAAATGTTTTAAGCCAAGTTCAGGAGCCCTAACAGATTCAAGAGTAGGTAAATAGAGAACTATATGAATTTTTTAATTAGAAAACTTTTGCCATATCCTATCCACTCATTAATGGCAAATGCCACATTTCTGAGTTTAATCTGGACAGCCGTGTCCAGGGTATTTTATGCCATTAGATTGAAAGGGAGGTAGCACTGCAGACTGTTTATGAAGAGATCAGTTCACTCAGAATTTTTTTAAGCACTCTCCTTTTTACCTATAATATCATGTGAACTAATAAAACCCTCTGTTACTATAGTTTTTGGTTGTATATATGCAGTTGGAACACCTTTTGGTACATGCAGTTATATCACTTGGGCTTAATAGCCTCCTCAAGCAAAATAATATTATGTATGAATATTAAATTTTCCAAGAAAATTTTTGAAACAGGCTCAATACTAATTATAATGCTTTACAATTCTGATAGTTTTCGTTAGAGCAATTTCTATAAACTGGTATCTCTGAGCAGATATAAAAGAAAATAGTCCCAGATACTTGATTACAGAGAAATTATTCAGCTTACCAAATTTATTACTTTATACCTTTGCATATTCATTTAAATACACATTTATTTAAAATAAAACATGAGGTATTGATGTCAAATAGATGTGTACCAAAGTGATTGCAAAAACAGTAGAAGCTAGTGAAATGGCAATTGCATCGTGAATGCTGGACAGTCACAGCAGAAATAAGTAGTGTGATGTGAAATGATTAAAAAAGTTGGTGATCCTTGAGCAAAAATTTGAAAAAAAAACCCATCTTTTAGTATTGATGGAGAAAAATCGGTAGCACATTTCACAGTGTCCTGGTACGATCAGAGGGGCGTTGGATGGAACGAACATCACACGGCCTTTTGGGAGCGTGTTTAGAATTCTGGGAGCAGCGTTTCTCAAAGGCAGAGCTGAAATTAAAGTCACCAGGGAAGGCTGTTAAAAGATACATCTTTGGATTTCAACCCAGACCTTTTGGGGGGTGGATCTAAAGAATCACTGGTGATTATCATGCAAGCCACAAGCTGACAGCCACCATATGTGGGTAAAGCTAGACTTGAAATTCATGAAACCCACTCTCAGTACCCACCAGTCAGGACTGGCACTCTCCTTCCACACACCAACAAAAATTGCATAGAAAGAATCACCCCCTCTCTCATGGTGAGAGACATTGTATGTATGCAGGGGAAGGCAAACATTTTGGAATCCATCTGACCTTAATTTGAATACTAACAGCAGGTTGTTTCTGCTCTCTAAGCATTTACTTAATTTTTTTTTGGCCGGGGCTGGGTTTGAACCTGTCCCCTCCAGGGGCTGGCGTCCTACTCCTTTGAGCCACAGGCACCACCCGCATTTACTTAATTTTTAAAAAGCCATTCCGTTGTACATTTTGATGGCAGGAATCACGTCTGTTTACATTACAGTGTTCTCAACTCCTAGCTCAATAAATTGCTGTTGCTGTAAACAGAAGGTGATGACATTTATTATTAATTAAATCACATAATGCTAATTTCAGCAGGTATAGGTAGAAAGCATTCAATGTAGTGAATGATTAAATTATTGAAAACACTTAACTATTGATTCTGCAAGTACTCATTCAGATTTTCTGGCCCCAACTTTAATCCTAAGAATAGAAGAATAAATAACCAAATCCTCGCCTTCAAACATCTTACTGTTTAATAGAAAGAAAAGCAAATGTGATGGAGAACAAAGCATAAACTATAAATGGAAAAAGCTAAGCCACGCGGGTACTGAGATAAAGCTTGGGGTACAGTGAGAGAAGGCTTCTCTGAGAACAAGACATGACATCCGTAGTAGTGTCCTAGGGGCTCTGAAACAAATTACCACAAATTGCATGATTTATAACAACAGAAATTTATTCTCTCAGCTGAGGCTGAAAGTTCAAAATCAAGGTGTGGACAGGACCATCCTGCCTCTGAGGGCTCTTGGGGAACATCCTTCCTTACCTCTTCAAACCTGGGCTGCCCTCCTGCCATCTGGGGCATTTCCGTGCCTTCAGCTGCGTCGTTTCACCACCTGCCTCCAGGTTCACATGGTCTTTGTCCCTACGTGTGTCTCTGGGTGGCCTCGCTTCTTACAATGACACCAATCCCTCTCACCTCGCCTTTACTGATCCCAAATAAAGGTCACGCTCAGAGGTCTCCAGTGGATGAGGGGGTTTGGGAAACACTATTCTACCTACTCCAACACTGACAAAAGTTTTGAACTACACGTGAAGGTTGATCTGACCCCAAACATGGACAGTAACTTACCTGTGATGCTCTCTGCATTGCTATGAGTGGCCTGGCCTGTTAGAGACCCTTGCCCCTATAGAGGCTCTGCTGACTATATGGAAATTCCTGGCAGAAAACCACTTTCATTGCTCGGATTCACTACGTATCTCTTACAGCTCCTGAATGCGATGGCTGTGCCAACTCACTCTGTAAATCACACATCGGGTCTGCTGTGGGTGCTGCTAATCCCTCCAGCCTTCATGCATCACGGGACTGGGAGACTCGTTCTGAATTCTAGATTCAGGGATCCTTCCATATAGAAGCTGAGACCCTGGTTGTAACTCCTCTCGAGATGGCAGTTACCTGCCCTTGGTTTAGCAGAGGTCTTTTCAGAACACTATCTAATCTGCTTACATTTTCTCCTGTCCAAAACCTGGAATCACAAGCTTGACCTTAATCTGCTCTTTTTATGTCTATAGTAGCATTTATCATAAAGGATTCGATGAAGTGAATAAAGAACTTTGGTGCTTATTTAAAAATGATGAAAAGATAATTGAGTGCTCCAGCTGTTTTTTCTCCTTACTTAGTCCTTTTAGCAGACACTGCTAATATTTTTTTCTTCTCTTATTTTTTTTTAATTTCAAATTAATATGAGGGTATAAATTTTTAGCTTACATTGTTCTCACTTCCAGGGTAAAGTTCCAGTTGTAAAAATGCCCCTCACCCAGGGGAGTGTTATACACCCTCACAATACACACATTAGGTGAGACCTCGCCTCATACACATTAGATGAAATCCCGCCTCATACACATTAGGTGAAATCCCGCCTCATACACATTAGGTGAAACCCCGCCTCATACACATTAGGTGAGACCCCACCTCACACCATCTCTTTTCCTGCCAATCCTTCTTCCCCTCTCTTTCCCCACCTACCTCCCCCTGCACGAATATTAGGTTATATTTATGTTTTATTGTTCATATTTGAATATAATTATTTACATATTGGTTACATATTAGTATTGAGTACACTGGACCTTTATCTTTCCATTCTTGTGATACTTTACTAAGAAAAAATGTGTTTCAATTCTATCCAGGTAAATATAAAAGATGTAACGTCTCCATCTTTCTCAATAGCTGAATAGTATTTCATGGTATAATATACCGCAATTTGGTGATCCATTTCTTGAGTTGATGGGCATTTGGATTGCTTCTCAACTTGGAAATTATGAATTGAGCAGCAGTGAATATTCTTTGTGCAAATGTCTTTGTGGTAAAATGATTAGTCCCCATCACAAAGTCCCCAAACTGCAGATGTTGGTGTGGATGTGAAGAGAGGATACCTCCACACTGCTGGTGGGACTGCAAATCCATACAGTCCTTTTGGAAAGAAATATGAAGTATCCTCAAAGATCTAAAGTAGACCTTTCATTTGATCCTGCAATCCCATTACTAAGTATCTTCTCTTATTTCTAAAGAATGATCCAGAAAACATATTCATTTATTGTCCATGATCAGCAGCTTTGGAGTCCAAGCTGTGCACAGACAGATTATAGGGTGGATGAAGGAAACACCCCAGGACCTCTGAGGTCCTCAGAGTTTTGCCTGGGTTTGCTGAGTTTTTCTGCCATATTAACATAAACTGTTGAGCATATCGAACTACCATTCACATCTTTCTGGAGAAACAGAACTTACCACCTTTATTCTGCAAGTTTATGATGCCCTGGTGAGTAAAAGGCCATCTACCCATGAGAGGAAACTGGCATTAGCAGAGTCAGACTTTGGGTACAACTTACAGCTCCTCTGGGCAGAGAACACACACTCTGGTGGCAAATCGTTTTTGTTCACTGCTGTGTCAAATGATTTATAAATTGTAAACTCATCCATGTTGTCTCTATTTAGACCCCCCTTTATTCTTTTTTTCTAACTTTTCAATACCTATGGGCTAACCAAACAAAGGAAAAGTAAAAAAATAAAGTGAATTGCATTTGCCTGTGGAGGAACGCGTCTACAGGCAGTAAATAACAGCTAGTTTATCTGAATATAAAGCAGGATTAAATCAACCAAGTTGGTAAAACAGAATTTTAAGTGGAACATTCTTCAAGTGATATACTAAAATTGCTCTCAACTCGAGTGCCTATATTTATTTATTTTTAAATGAATATCATCATTTTCCCCTCTTTGGATACATTTTGAATCAGGTACTTGTTGAACATTGAAAACATCTGCTGTAATATAAGAATGTTTGGAATTTGATAAGAATTTCTTCTTTTGTGAAGGATGATTCACACTTTTTGGAAAATAATTAAATATTAAATGAAACTGCATAACCGAAAAGCAACTGTTGCTGATCTAGGAGATAGAAGCACGAAGAATGATGTGATTTTCCAGCACACACACACAAAAAGGAGGTGTAAAAAACAGTCTTTAAGGGGCATTGGTTAAACATGAACTACTGCATTTTCCGTGAAATAAAGATTATCAGGTGTTTCACAATATCTTTTAGTGTTGTTTAACCTGTATCCTCACATGGAAGATCTTTAAAAGTTGAATTGTTTGCTTTCTATAAATGTAAATACATTTCCTTTTAATTATGACCCTCTCCATGCAGGCGTTTCACTTCTCCACTAATTCTCATTTTAATGGCGACATTACTAAACACAGGTACTATTTACAAGACGGACTGAGCAGTTCAAAGTGAAGGTTACAGACCCTCGTAACTGACAAGCTCAGAGCCTCGGTAAAAGGCTCCAGTGTGAGTCTTGGCTTCAGCTCTGGAGAAGCCTTAAGACCATGAGCCCTGGCTTTGAGAGAATAATAAATGAAAAGGTTAATAACTATTAATAGATTAATTAATAAAGCTGCCATTTATTAAATGGGTGATTGTAGTCAGGTTAATTAGTCGCTCTGTACTTCAGGTTCATCTGCAAATACACGGAATTACAGTGTCTGTCTCATAGAGCTGTCGTGGTTATAAAGAGTGAATTTTGGAAGGGTATAATGCTTAGGATGCCTGGTCCTAAAACACTTCTTATTGTTGTCTACACATGGAGATATTAAGCTTTCTCAGAATTAACTAAGTAACTAAATGAGATAATAGGGATTCAAAACTCTTCATAGATTGGTAAGTGGTACAAATTTTAGTCTATCATATATGGACTGCCAAACAGGTGGGTAACTTCTATCTCTTCTGCTCTCTGACTGTAGAGAATACAGCAAATCTATCCTCTAAGTCTTTACAGCTGATTTAGTTTCTTTGACGGTTCATATGAAATCAGTTTGCAGAAAGTAAATTATTATAAATGCATTTTTCTTATTTTCTACACAAACCATTTGTATACTTGCATATATATATATAGTATTCACACCATATTACTATGGTATGGGTAGAAGAAAGATTATCACCATTTTTTTTTTAATGAGAGAAAAGTGTAGGACTTAAGACATCAGAAAGTTATTCAAAGTTATTCAAACACTTTGTTGCATAGCTGGTAGTTAATGCAAATTTTCCAAATTCAAGGTCAAGGGATTGCACAATTAGCAAGAAAAATCTTGTCACTGTATTATGTTTAAAGCAACAGAAGCAACTGAAGTTTCTTTCTGGCAATGCACTTCCAGTCATAGAGCCGAAAGATAAGTGCTAATAGAATCCATTCCACCCAAACCTGATGAAAAAATGATTTCTAGGATTGCAGAGGGGTTGCCGAAAGCTTTCACTGCCACTTGTTCTGTTTAAGGGATCCTGAAGGATTACAGTCATGCCTTGCTTAACAACTGAGATATGGTCTGAGGAATGCATGGACAGGCGATTTCCTCACTGTGCCAAGAGCGTAATGCCTACATGGGCCTACAGGCCAGCCACTCACACCATGTCTCTGAGAACCTGTGCTCCTAGGGTCAAACCTGTGCAGTATGTTACTGTACTGAATACTATAGGCAAATATAGCACAATCGCAATGACTTGTGTTTCTGAACATAGAAAGGGTACAGTAAAAATACAGCATAAAAGATGAAATGGGTATATTTACATAGGGCACCATGAATGGAGCTTACAGACTGGATGTTGGTCTCGGTGAGTCAGTGAGTAGTGAATGAAAGTGAAGACTTAAGATATCACTGTACATACTGTAGATTTTATAGACACTGTACACTTCCAGATGCTCTAAATTTATTTTAAATTTGTTCTCTCTTTGATAATAGAGTAAACCTAGCTTATAGTAACTTGTTTACACATTTCTATTTTATAACTTTTTAACTGTCCGGTAATAACAGTTTAAAACACACACCATACAGTTGTATGAAAGCATTTTATTTCCTTATTCTATAAGATTTTTTCTATTTTAAATCTTTATTTGCTTATTTTACTTATTATTATTTTTTTTGGTAAAAAGCTAAGACATGGGCTCGGCGCCTGTGGCTCAAGCGGCTAAGGTGCCAGCCACATACACCTAAGGTGGCGGGTTTGAATCCCCAGCCCGGACC
>NW_003852405.1:27009279-27026943 GCF_000181295.1 Otolemur garnettii
GCCATGGCACTCTACCCAGGGGGATAGCTTGAGGCTCTGTCTCAAAAAAAAAAAAAAAAATAGCTAAGACATGAACACAATAATTAGCCCAGGCCACCCAGGGTCAGGATCACCCACCGGGCTCACCATCTTCTCCCTCTACATCTCCTCCCACTGAGAGCAGACCAAAAGCAGCAGGGAGTTCTCACCTCTGTGACAATGATGCCTTCCTCCGGAAAAACTTCTCAAGAGGCTCCCTGAGGCTCTTTTTGAGGAAATATGCTCATATTTCTGAAAATCAGGGTGGTTTGTTTGTTTCCTTTTACTTACATCACAGATTTTCATGAACAATGCTTTGATCTACAAGATCCCAATAGCTAAGACACCTCCAGGCCACAGGAACTTTTCAGCTCCGTTAGAATCTTAGGGGACCACACAGTCCATCATTGACTAAAATGGCATTCTATGGCTTCTGACCGTATCTCACTCCTGGTGTACAGAACATTTGAATAAGATTTCAGCAAAAATCAAATTTTCCTTCAGTGGCCAACCTGACCTAAACATTGTACCGTTAGTATTTCTTTGTTTTCTTTGCCAATTTAAAGTCTCCACCCGACCCCCACTCACCCTCTTTACAAGTGGACATAAATCCTTTTAAGGAAATGAAGCAGGGATAACTGAATAAATGCATGGATAAACCTGTTCGCTGTGTGATTTTTTTCTCTCTTATTCTACTAAATTGGATAAAAAGTACTGCCTTGCGTATGTTGTCAGAAGAGAGAGACCCACAGTTATTCTACTGTTTCCCTGCTGGAATCCATTGTTCTTCTGAACATAGTGGTTTTTAGTGCACTGAAGCAAAGTGAGCACTCGAGAAAGCCAGATATTATTTTTACAGAGAACCAACTGAATTCTCTTTTGTAACTAGAAGAACATTTTAACAGATCAGTCCTTGCATGGATTTATATTTCGGATGTTAATGTAAGTATTCAATTTAATGATGCAAGGAACTTTGCTTACTACTAGCAAAAGATCAAAAAAATCAAAAATCATATTCTTTTTTCCTTTAGGTAGAAGCTGCCTTATTTTTATAAGTTTTTATGCTCGAAAAGGGGAAATTCCGGGCTTGTATAGGACATTTATTCCTGAAATCATTTGTACTTATTTTTAGGTAATATTATTAGGGTGTCTGAAAGAAAGAGTGAGAAAAAATGTCGAGGGAGGTTAGACTTCATTTCTTTTTCTATTTTAACGTATTTCCTGGGCACTCGACTTCAGATTACAGATGAATTAGGCAGCCTCAGGTTTTAGCTAGTACCCATCTCTTCATGTCCTAAAGCCTCGACTGTCAAATTTAAGCCGAGGTTTTTGAGGGAGACCAAATTAGTGATCTTTGCCTGAAGGAGAGTGGTTTTAAGACAATGATAGAATGTGAGATTTACCCGAGTTTCATAATTTGCTTCATATGATGTCTTATAGACCTGCTTACAATCTTCAGTGAAGAAGTACAGTTATATCTTGTAGTAGCCCATAGATGATTAATCTGGTTCTTTTCCCAAGGCTCTAATATATTGATCTACTGGATAAGGACACCCCAGGCCTGTATTACCAGAGCAAGAAAGAGGCCAGCTTTTGATGTTCCCCACACCTCTGATGTTGAGCGCAGAGTGTGGTAATACATGGCAACACTTCCATCTACCGGTTATCTCCATAGGTGTACTAGAAAATGGTACAGGGCATAGCATTCCACTCTCCTTGACCAAACCCGGGACTGTGCAGAGACTTCCGCTATACAAATGTATAGGATGATTTACAAAACTATTCAGCTTCCAATGGTGGGTCTCTTAAGTGAAGCTGATTGAATATTTAGAAAGCTATTTAAAGTAATCATTTTAAACTTTAATTCTATGCATGGGGAACTGCTGTTCAGTCACGCATCAGTTGATGGACATTTGACTTGATCGCACTTTTTGGCTGTTGTAACGTTTCTGTTAACATCTATGCACAAGTATTTGTGCATTTGTGTTGTCTTTGCTCTTGAGTATGTATACGAGTTCAGCTGCTGTCTTATGGAACTTTATGATAAACATTTTGGAAAACTACCCAGTAATCTTATAAAGCATCTGCATTATCTTCCTTTTCCCTTCAGGAATGTAGGAGGTGCTATTTCTCCACATCATTACCACATTATTAACACGTTATTGTCTTTCTAGTGGTGCAAATTGTTTTTGCTTTGTACTTCATTAATGACCAATGATAATAAGCATCTTTTCATGTATTAATGGCCATTCGTATATATCTTTAGAAAAATATCTGTTCAAATACTTTTTCCATTTCATTTTCTTTTAAATCTGGTGGCTTTTCTTTTTATCATTGAGTTGTGAGGGTTCTCCGTATATTACAGATAAAAGTCCCTTATGAGAAGAATGATTTGTAAAAATTTTCTCTCGTGATTGGATTGTCTTTTCACTTTCTCCATGGTGTTATTTGCAAAATGAAATTTTTAATTTTGATAAAGTCCAATTAGCTATTTTTTCTTCTGTAGCTTATGCTTTTGGTGTCATACCTAAGAAATTGCCTAATTCAAATTTGTAAAGATTTGTTCTTTGTTTTAGAGTCTTACAATGAAATCTCTGATGTATTGTAAGATAATTTAGATATGTGATAGGAAGAGATAGTTGATTGTCTCTATTTTTTTGGATGTCACAAAACTATTTGTTGAAAAAACTTTTCTGCCCCATTTTACTGTTTTGGCATCATTGTTCAGAATCATTTAATAATAACTTTAAAGGTTTATGTCTTGAATTTAAAATTCTATCCCATTGATGGTACAGAAGCTGTGGGAAAATTTTTCTCTTTGCCCCTCTGAAGGTTCATAGAAAACTAACTCCTGATATGCAGATTAACAAAATAAATGCCATATAAATGGGTTAACATAATCACAGAGTGATTACTCCATATCCCAATGGGCCTAAATATTTATATAGCCTTATTTTAGAGGAGTAGGTGCAGGTGGTTGTTTTGAGGGACAGTAGAAGATTACTAGAGAGAATGAATGAACATTAGAGAGGAAGAATTGATATTGGAACAGATTAATTTGTAAATGGCTATTTTTAGAAATTTAGTGAGCCCGAGAGATGGATATGGTCTTGTGAATGAGTCTAATCAGATCTGGTTACGTTTTTGGTCTTCTTTTTGCAAAAGATAATGAGGTTATGAGGAAAGTAAGAAAAAAAATCATTATTCTCTTTGGTAAGTCCTTCTGGTCTTTCTATAGGTAAGGACTCTACATTTCATTCAGCTTCTGTTGATCTCTAAAGGGCCTTAAATCCAAAATTCTCATTATGCCCGGGGTAACATTTTGTTGGCTATTCTGTGTCTCTTGCATTCCATATGAAGTTAGGAATCAGCTTGTCAGAGTCTGGGGAAAAATGCTTTTGAGATAAAGATAGGGATTGAGTTGCTATACATCAAATCAACTGGGTAATATTATATTTAAACAATATCAAGTGTATTAAAAAAATCAAAATCTCAGTCCCCTCCTTCCCATTCCCTCATTCTCTAAAAGGGATGTATAATAACATCTGGATCACACTGGATATTGGGTAATCACTCTCTGATTCTCTCCATGTGCATGGTGAATAAACTTCTGTCTCTTATTAATCTGCTTTAATCATGACTTGATTTTCCAATGAATTTTCAGGGAAAACAGCAAGTTTCCCCTCCCCTCCACAACGTTCTCCCTACTGAGCCTGTGACAGGGCAGGGGCCGATGAGGCGTATAGGTAATTCTGTTCAGGGATCATAAATGTTTGCTAGGGAGATACTTGAGAGAATGAATAGATGGCAGGAAACAGATTGCCTTTTAAATTAACCTGAGAGACAGATATTTTGTTTAAAATGATTTGGGTGTGACCTAGTTGAGTACATTTTCTTTTTTGCAATATATTGAGATAACAGGGAGGGGAAGAGCAGTCAATTGTTCTTTTTGATGAGTCAGTCTAGTATATGCAGCTAGAGGGAAAATCCCTTCTAATGCCTTTTTATCTCTAGAGCTCTTACCTTAAAATCCCAAGGAGTCATATTTTGGGGTAAAATTTCCCGAACCCCTTCACTACCAATATTACTATTGGTTTCCTGTCAATTTGCTCCTACCAACTCTGCAACTTCAGTGAATGACTCCCGTACACAGCAGTAGGCTCCCATCTCAAGAACCTGCTCTTCTTTGCTAGGGAGCTTTTTCAAGCTGCAGTTCAGCCCGCTCAGTGATTCTCAGCAAGAAAGGAAAAGAACGTGACTATGAGATAACCGAGGTAATCAATAACCAATAAGAAGGGACAATAATCAATAACCAATAGGAAAGGACAAAGGTGCCCCAAACGCCTAGAAACGGAAAGTAGAACTTGAGCAAAGAGACCAATGGAAGAGTTACAAGCAATTTCAAATGGAGAGGACGAGGACGTTTATACCTCTACACTGCCTCTGTGTTTCTGTCTCCTCCCTCACTGGTGAGAGGGACCCACTTCCAATTCTCTATAGAAGTGCTCTAAGCTTTCTCTTTATTCTTACATAAAATTTCTCTTTGTTGTACTACAGCCTGTGCATAGTTACTTTTACTTTCCATTCATGCTGCCGATGCTGCTCAAGTTTTACATTAGGTTACTACATGCTTTTGCTTTCAATTTTTCTTGCCTTGATGTAACTTTCTAGTTCTGCTGAGTAATTGAGCCAGGCCAGCTCGGTTTGGGCAACTGGGACCCACAACCTCCATCAAGGACCATTTAGAAATTCTGATAAGTGATCTTGTGAAGCTTATTTACAAGTTAGGAAATCTTCCTTTATTTTAACTCAGTTGCCAACATTTTCTTTCATTCAATTATTAAATTTTGAGTTATAAGTCCTTATTTGTTGATGCAAAATTGGTATAGAAAAAGTCTATGTTGTATCTGGTAACCATATTTATAACCTAGAAAGAAAATTTCATTTTTAACTTGAATTCTATATTACTTTTCTTCCTGTAAGAAGTACATTTTCTTTTTCTTTTTGGAAAGTGTATTTATAGCCTTGGACATTCAGATTAAGAGAAAGCTGAGAGGTTTCTTACTGCCAGGAAACAAAGCAAAACAAAACAAAACTATGAAGCAACACATAAAAATCCTTGGCTTCTCTTACATTTCAACTATTTCTCTTGGAAAAGAAAAACATAGTAAGCAGAAGCACATCTATCACTACATCTAAACGTGGTATCCTTCCCATAATAAGTGATCACTACATTTTTGCCGCATAGTGCTTAAAAACACACACAAGAATCCAAATAAGTTGATAAAGGTATTGGAAATTTAACTCAAACACAATTTAAGAGGAAACCAACTATAGAGTAGGTTATAAGCTAACATTGTTTATTGAAGTGTTCCCCTTTAGAGGAAGGATACCATAAGCTATGTCTTGAAACCACGCTTACAGATGGAAGCGGGGTGCAAGGTGAGAACTAGAGTAAGGACCCCCAAATCTATGAAGAAACAGGTTTAGTTAAAAGTAATGATCATAATTAGCCACTGTCCCTTCGTTTGTTTGATAATACTTAGTCCCTATCTCTGCTTACTCTCAGCTAGTAATTTTAAAGATTCTTAACTTTACTTCATAGATAACATCACCTTTTAGAACCTTAAAGGTAGTTTCTAAAGTATCGTCCAGGCCCTGCCTTACAGCGGATTGGCTGACCCCTCTACACCAATGGTTATACCAAGAAGCCAACTCACCTTGTATCATGACCTCAGGAGCTGAAGCAAAACAAGAAGAGAATTTCCAGACCCCTATAATTTTTCCCCACAACATAGCTGATTCACAAACCTACTTACTTATTCCTCTACCTGTCAAACTATCCTTAAACGTTGTCTCCCCAATTTCCAGGGAGGGAGAGTAAAGAAATCCCTCCTGTCTTACCCCTTGACTCTGTGTGGAATAAACTCTCTCTGTTGTGAACCCTGCTGTCTCTGGGTGATGGCATTCCTTTGGAGAGAGAGCAGATGAACCTCTACCACAATAGCCTAAGAGAAGAAGCGAAACCTTTATATGGAAGGTGAGAAATGGATGGTAATTTAAAGTTTGCAACTTAAAATTTTTGTTTTAATATTGGAAGAGACCCTTATACATGATAAATAGAGCATAGTTGTCCATCTCTAGTGGTCCTTGTCCCCAAACACTGATAAAGGGAGCAACAGAGGTGTCTGAAATGCAAGTCCAAGGGGACTGAGCAGAAGCTGAGACCCTGATCTGATTTTCAGTGACTCTGAGAACTCTGTTTAAGAAACTCACCAGGCCTCATGAAATCATTAATAGATGTCCAAGGGTAAATTAATACAACCTTTTTTATTTTTTTGAAAATGTGTTAACTGCCTGTTAGTGACCTTCTGTAGTAACATTTTAGAACAGGTGGTAGTAGAATATATAGATACAGCTATAGATAGATAGATAGATATTTACATATATATTACATGTATGTATATTTGTGTGTATGTGTGTGTGTGAAGGGCACAGCAACTTCAGAGAGGTGACTCTGGGGTATGGGAAAATCACTTTGCTAATACATCAAGACATGGGAAACCATGAGCACAAAACAAATAACAAATGAAAAACTAGTCCATCTGGGACTGTGAGTCTTTTCCTTTTCACATTCTAAGTGCTTTTCTGGAGCGAGTAGTTTCTTCCTAGGAGGCAGATGTAACACAGACTGTTTTTCTCATAAGCAGATCACAACCTACAAATGCGTCTTAATCCACCTTTCACTTTGACTGATAACCCCCAGCCCCTGCAAACTTACATGAAAATAAAGTTAGGAAATACTTTTTTAAAAAACGCCCGTTAGGCTTTGAGAATATTTATTATCCCTAGCTCAGTCTTCGGCAGTAGTGTATAATTAAATGGCACTTCCAAGCTTTAAATGACAATATCATATTGAATTTAGAAAGGACAGCTGTCAGCGAAATGTAGATTATTCACTTTGTGAATGCAAGGTTCTTGATTTGAAATAAACTGCTTTATAAAATGGAGGAAAGAAGAAAGTAGCTGAAACAATGGCAAAATCCTGATGAATTATACTGTGTGGAGAATTAAATTTTTAATGTTAACTAAGAAAAACTGGTGAAGCTGATGCTGTCTAAAGGAGAACACTATCAGAGATTCTCTCCTGGGCAGGGTGCCAGGCAGCTTGAGCCAGCTTTCCACAGCAATACCTTCAGGTTTTATTTAAATTGAAATAAAGCCTGTCGTCTTAGCTTTAGCTGGTACAATGAAACACGTAGCTTCTTGCTCAATTCCAACATTAGTCCTGCAAATGCATCTAGTGATATACATTTGCAAATATATAAGCCACAGTGTTTTTACATAGCTTGCCAAAAGTTATTCTTGAAACTCACTATTCAGCTAAAAGTGAAAGAAATGAATAGATATGTAAATGACTAAATAAATAAATAACACCAGTCGCTTTACAGCTCATTTGCCAGAAGTACTTCAGTTGGGAATTGAAACATCTGGAAATAAAACGGATGTATCTTAGCAATCAGGTTGACCTAATTAGTGTCATCTGGACTTATTCCTTTAAATCACACATTTTTCTCCCCCAATAAAGTCAGTTACCTCTTCTCCAATTCAGGGTTTATTGTCTTAAGGGATAGGGCTCTGGAGATGCTAACATAGTCGAGCAGATTTTCATTTGGAGATCATTTCTCAAATTTCTAATATTCAAGCATTTTATATTTTGCTTAGTGATGGGCCATAAGTGTAAGAGTCATCACTGTCTTCTAAACAAATATTTTTCTGTCCACACACATCATTTATAGCTATGCATAGCAAGCCCTTTTATATCTATCCAATCTCCCTTATTGAATATATCGTTACATTGACATACAAATACACATCATCTTATCCCTATGTACAACTATCCATTTACTTGAAAACTTAACTTTGACCTCAGTTTATTTTACTGATGAACCTGGAATAAAATATTCTTTTCTTTAGAATTTCTCAAAATATAATGTTTATAACCAAGTCATTTGATCCAGTATTTATGATCCAACATGCATAAAGCAGTATGCTAGTTGAGACAGAAAAAAATGACGTCAATATGATGCATAGTAGGTACTCGAAGGCCCCTAAAACCTAATAGGGAATAAAAGAGGGTCAGACTTGGAAAGTAAACTAAGGTTAAATTAGGGATGAAGAAAAAGAAGAATTCATCAGATTTTTAGAATAGTATCCTGGCATTATAATTTGAGCCAAGTCCTAAAGAACAGAAAGATTCAGAAATGAGAATAAGCAGAAACTGTCTTTTGTCGAGAAATATTTTCAAGTTCTAAAGGATCTGTGTAAGAAGATAAGGAATAGAATGAGAGTAAGTCATTTGGGGTACAGGGAAGATTTCGAATAGAAGATCAGTAGCTGAAAAAGTGGTGAGTGGTGATAAAACACTAGTTATGACAAACAAATCATAACTAGTTTACAAAGTGAACCGCTTAGGTTTATACGAAGGATTTTGAGATATGTTTCTGAACATTGGAATAGAACAGTGGACTAAGTACAGTCACACTGAACAGAATTCAATGACCCGTCTCTCTGATATGCCTTCCTGGTAGCACATTTTGAACAATTGAAGCTACAGTTCCCAGAGCTCCGTGTATGTATGTGGGTCTTAAGATACAAAAGAATTGGCTTGGCGCCTGTAGCTCAGCGGCTAGGGTGCCAGCACATACACCACAGCTGGAGGGTTCGAACCCAGTCCGGGCCTGCTAAACACCAATGACAACCGCAACCAAAAAATAGCCAGGCGGTGTGGTGGGTGCCTGTAATCTCAGCTACTTGGGAGACTGAGGCAAGGGAATCGCGTAAGCCCAAGAGTTGGAGGTTTCGGTGAGCTGTGATGTCATAGTCCTCTATTGAGGGTGACATAGTGAAACTCTGTCTCCAAAAAAAAAAAAAAAAAAAAGATACAAAAGAATTCCTTTGATATGGATGCACTTCCCCTTGCTCTGGAAGATAAAGTCAGCCAGATTTCTCCCCAGCCTAGTCAATCTGGGCTGCAAAGACAAAGTCTTTGCCAGACAAGATGGTTCGTAAACAACAAACTTCTCTTTTCCTCACAGTTCTGGCTGCTGAAGTCTAGGATCAGGCTGCAGCGTGCCGAGGTTCTGCGCGCATAGTTGGACTAGAAATGCACTGAGACCATTCATGAGGATTTCTCTCTCAGATCTAATTATGTCCCAACTGCTAATATCATGGTATTAGGAGTTGGGATCTCAATATACAAATTTTTTTGGGGGGGAGGGAGGAGTTACACAGACATTGACTTTGGCAGTTGTAATGCCTGATGGTGGTCGCACTGGCCGTGAGTGTTGAATCTCTGCAGCAACATTCCAGGATCCAGGTATTAATTTGCAGGAGTTAGGAGACAGTTGCCACGAAGGTACGAAGGTAGGAGGAGCTCCCTAATCGCCTTCTTGGAGTTCTACTGCAGTGTCTCGATTCTTCCTTCTCATGTTGCAGAAATGACATCCCTGATGGGCCATTTCAGTGCTTCCGGGATCTGAAGGCCCAGGACGGGGCCTACTTTTGCAACTCATAAGAAATTTTTGTGAGCCTATGGCTTCATGTGTGCAATCACTTTTATGCATATAAATAAAATGATTTATGTTTTCTGCCTATAAGTTCTATTTGAACAACAGTAAAAAAAGGCTTTCATTGATATTCAATATTTATTTCCAGTGGGAACTTTGGAAAGACATGCTTGAAATCTATCATTTCAAGACTAGGATAACTTCTGATATCATTAGCATTTATCTTTCATATACTTTGTCTCTATTGGAAATTCTGGCTAAATAAATTATTGATTGTCTTCTCAGCTTTAATTATGTGGAATAAATAGCATGAAGTTATAGTGTGTGCTCTATTTCAATAATCAATATTATTCTACCTAGTAAAACCCCAAACTTCTAGAAGTTTTGAAGAGTATGAATTTTACTTAGAAGATTCTTATTCTTGGATAGCCAAGGTAATTTGTCCCTAGACTATTATATATATGATATATGTGCGTATAAACTACAATATTATACAATCATAAAAGAGTGACACATTAATACTATTAAAAATGGGAAAAATAGGAACAAGACACAAATAATCTCATAATCCCGCTGTAGAAATAGACCTCTTACTAACTTTTTATCACATATATTTTACTTCACAACAATGAACATTTATTGTTTATAATTTACCTTTTCAAGTGAAATGGACCAAGACTCATGATACATCAAAAATGTGTAAAATTAATAATCAGTCCTTCATTGATTTCTGTTATGTTATTTAAAATATATTTATAATAAATTTTACTGTGGTATGTCTGGGAAGGTTAAATTTAAACTATTTTATGGACGTTTTCTTAACTATTACCAATATCCATCTGTCTGAAATAAATATTAATGTTCTCTGATAACTCAGAAATACTCTGTAAATAATTGCTATTGTGTCATAGAGGGAGATGGTTCATGGGGTAGGAATTAGTGGTCTTTCAAAGACCAAAGATAGCCCTTTGAAAAATACTTTCTTATAGTGTGGCTCATGTCTATAATCTCAGCACTCTGGGAGGCCCAGGTGGGTGGATTCCCTGAGCTCACAAGTTCCAGACCAGCCTGAGCTAGAGACTCCACCTCTACAAATAGCCAGGCACTGTGGTGGGTGTCTGTAGTCCCAGCTACTTGGGAGCCTGAGGCAAGAGAATCACTTGAGCCCAGGAGTCTGAGGTTGCGTTGAGGTATGACACTCACAGTACTCTACTGAGGGTGACAAAGTGAGACTCTGTCTTAAAAAATAATCATAATTTCTTCAAAAAGATTTTAATATCTCATTCTCCAAATTAGGTTAGTTTTCACCACTGAACTCAGGGTTTGTTGATCTAAGCATCATTTGAAGCTTCTTTAAATGCTGAGTGCTACCCCAATATAACACTTTCAGGGGCTTGCCCTTCTGTTTTATTCACACAAAATATTAGTAGGAGTGAGGAAATATCACTGCTCTTTTTCAAAATGTTATGCTAACACCATATGTTGTTCTTATTCAAAGTCATCAACATATCTCACCAAAAATAAAAATTTTGTTTTGTTTTCTGTTAAAGCTGGACTTGAATATTTTGCTGGGTCCCTAGGACAAATGCTTCCACAACCCTTCCCAAACCCGTCTTGTAAATAACTCCCTGAAACAGACTGCAGGAAGACATTTAGCTGGTTGTCCCTTGCAGCCTGTTTTCTAAACCAATCAAGGCTAAATCCAAAGTTAGAGATTGTCAATACGAGCAACAGAAGTACTGTGTATTTTTTTAATCTAATATTTTAAACTTTAATTTTGAAATACTTTCAAACATACCGAAAAGTTACAAATATAGTACAAAACTCCTTTCATATCTTTCACGGAACTTTCAGATTGTTAACATTTACCCATATTTGCCTCATCACTCTATTTCTATATGTATTTACACCTATTATCATGTTTCTTACCTTTCGAGAGTACGATGCTCCATTATTTCCAAATACTGCAATGTGTTTTCTCAATACAAGTATTTCATGATTTCACTGCATGACCACAATGGAATCATGAAAATTAGAAAATTGATATTGATATCATACTACTCTAATCCTTGGACCCAATGTGTGTTTATTAACTCAGGCCATGTACAACCAAAATTCACAGGAGGCTAAGGCAGGGGTATAACTTGAGGCCAAGTGTTCAAGACTAACATGGCAAGCAAAGTGAAATATTCATCCTCATCTTTAAAGAAAACAATAAGAAAAATTTATAAAAGAAATTCAAATGCAATGTGTTATGATATATAATTGTCCCCATTTATTTCGGTATTCTAGTTGTCTCATTTTTTTGCAGAACAAATGTCCTTAAATCAGTTCCTATGTCCTCTTCATATGACACCATAATGACCTTCTTTTCATCATGCCCTTTCTTCTGGCACAAACGGGTACTCAGGGTAGCCAAGAGTTTGGGGAGTGGCTTAGACCTAACTTTATTCCTGTGCTTTTCCATTCCTATAATTTAATTATTAGAACTTCTTTCTCATGCGTCTTCTCATCAGTGGTTCTGGTGTGACCCTCTCATTGGGTCTAGTCAAACAGTCCTTGGCCTCCTGATTGTCCAATGTCAACTTGACAAACAGCACGCTCCCAGGGCAGCTCTTCCCGCAGAAACACGGACGTGCCCGGTACTGACAGTCCCGTGCACCCTCTCTGTTTACACTATCAGAGTGAGTTGTGGAGGCAGGTTTGATTAACACCAGCTGTGCATGTGAGTCTACACACAAAAGTATAAAATGAGGGCTGAACAGAAGCCTTCCTACTCTTCCAACTTTGCCTGACAGACTGCTCTCTCTTCCTAATAGAAGTGTTGGTTTAGTTTCTTCACAAATTTTAGATAGCTTCATATATAATTTTTACATTGTACCATCATGCCTGGAAGAAATATAAACTATAGTAAGACTAGGCTATTTTCCCTCTCCTGATGCTGTAGCTACTTCCTCTCTCTCTCTGTTTTTTTTTTTTTAAGAGACAGAGTCTTACTTTGTCACCCTCAGTAGAGTGCTGTGGTGTCACAACTCACAGCAACTTCCAGCTCTTGGGCTTAGGCAAATGTCTTGCCTCAGCCTCCCTAGCTGGGTCCCTACAGGTTCCCCCCACAATGCTCAGCTATTTTTTGTTGCAATTTGGCTGGGGTTGGGTTCGAACCCATCACCCTGGGTATAGGGGACTGGTGCCCTACCCACTGAGCCACAGGCACTGCTCTACTTCCTCTCTTTTTGACAGCTTTCTATAGTGTGACCACCATTGTCTACTCCTCAGTCCTCATGGCAGGCATCTTCCTTTTATTAGAGCAAAAAGCAGGTGTTGTTTGGCAAATGGGAGCCCATTTAAATCGACACTTCTGTGGAATCACAGATACGTGAACTTCACTCTGATTTATATCACATTTATGTTTTCTACATGATTCTGTCATTCCACTCATCACAATTTATAGCAATTCTTTATTACATGCCTGCACACAAGCTTATTTAAAACAGTAGTAATGAAGTTGATTGGGTAGGAATGAAGAAACTGCTGTTTATGTGTTTTAAGTGGAATCTTATTTTTTAATGTTTCTTTCTTTACTGTTTAACATTCTTTGCTGTAGTATAGAGGACTCAATCTTTTCTACCTTCAAGCTCAGCTCATGATTCATCGCCTCACAGAGAATCTCCCAAAATATTAACTATTTAATGAGTTAATGAATAGGTCTAGATTAATGTATTAGAGTATTATTAACTGCCTTGATAAAACTTAATTTCAGCAGAGCCTAATATGCAGGAATAAATCAGAGGAAGAATCTGTTCTATAAGCTCTCATTGATACTGGAAGGGGATCAGTTCTGAACCTGATTTCTCTTCAAATGTGCCATTTCCTTAAAAAGTCTTTCTAGCATGTGCCTGTAATTCCTGCTATTTGAGAGGCAGAGGTAGGAAGATGACTTGGTCCCAGGAGGTTGAGATCAGTTTGGACAACACAGCAAGACTCTGTCTTAATAAAACAAAAATCTCTCGGGTTTTAATTTATTCGTGTGCTTGTAGAAAAATGAATTTCAGCTTTTCAGATTGGTGGTACATATTTAGGCTTTCACGTTTTTATCAGGTTAGTATTTTTGATGGTTTAATTGTTTTTCTCCATATTGTAAGTGCTTCAGGATTGATTTTAAAGGGCCTCCGTTGTATGCCTGAGACATTGGGAAAAGGAAACAAAATTGGACCTAGATTTTGTTCTAAAAACTGAATTATAGAAGACATTGGTTATTTCAGGCCTCAGAGTAATACTTTATAAATCCATTAGCGATATTAAGACTTTTTTTTTTTTGTCTAGGAACAATTACCTAACTAATGAAGTTTTGCTTTTTAGCAAGAAGCTGTAATTGCTATAAACTGTTGCATTAGATGTACTAAAGTTTAACTTTCTTTTGAAGGTATTGATCTCATTTTTGTTATACATATATTCTCCCCTATTAAAGATGCTTCCTTAATGCTGATATTGATCTACGGTATTTAATATCCTAAAGATGTGGGTGAAAGTGTAGACTATGTCATCTCTCTATTTCTTTTCTAATCCATACAATTATATCTATTGTAATTGAAAATGCAATTTTTCTCTCTATTTCTCTATTTCTTTTCTAATCTCTCTATTTCTTTTCTAATCATACAATTATATCTATTGTAAATGAAAATGCAATTTTTCATTTTGTAGTGCAGACCTAACCTACCTTACTTTAGATTCATTGTAGGAATTTGACCTGCCAAAAAAAAAAAAAAATTCATAGGATATTTTAAATTTATGCAAATTCTGCATGGAAATGTAGGCACATCTTTGCCTTCATTAGTAATGATGCATATTTCCATGTGAAATACAGGCTTCAACCCACCATCAATATATAAGACTCCTCCAGTGTATTTATTTTATAAAAAAAAAAACAAACATGGTATTTCTTTGGAAAAAATACTCTAATGTTAAAGTTAAGAGTGGATTCAGGTATGGATGTAAAATGTTTTTATTTTCTCTATGCAAGGAAGGAAGGCAGGGAGAGAAGATGGTTTGCATGGGTTGGAAAATTAAGGGAGGTTTTAAAAACATGTAAGTTGTTAAGAAACCTTACTCAAATCAAGGACCCATCATGACAGGTATAACAGGTTTTCACAATCCCTACAAGTAAAATGCATGGTGCCTAGAAGGATGCTTTCACTATTTGGTTTCCAGTCTAAATTTAATTTATGTTTTGAACATGAGAGAATGTTGGTGAATTAAATCATCAACTGCAAAATGGGAAATCATTTGTTCTGAAAATCTTTTCCCAAGTGATTTTCAAAATAGAATGTACACAATGGAATTTTCCCTTTTCCTTGACTGCGGAAGAGAAAGAAAATGTAAGTCTTAAAAATTATCATATTAAAACACATATGGTGTAAGGCCTCTTTTTCTTTACCAAAAATATTTTTGACAGAAGACAGGGACGAGAATCTGGGAGGGCAAGTCCGCGTGTACTTTTTAAATTCTATTACATGGATTGGTTTCATAAAAGGAACAGGCTATTTAAAACTTATATTCTATTCCCTTGTCTCCCTTGTTGTCTTCAACAGATGGCACCCAGGAAAAGAGACGTCCCATCAATCATTCTGTGTCATGCCCGGCACTTTTTCTGTCCCACTTTTCTTGCGCCTTTTGGCGCCATTTGCCACCGTGGCAGCTCTTCATATCCATTTGCTGAGACAGTCAGATGCCATAGCTTGGCTTCCTAAGTCACTTGGACCGGGTTTCCGTCTCTCTCTTAAGCACAGCTAGGCACAATGCATCGTGTCCACAAGCCTGTGTCAATACAGGGATAATTTGCAAGAGGGGTGTGAACAAGCAGGCCCTTGGTGCTGAACGATCTCTCCACTCTTATAAAAGAGTCTGTTTCTCTCTCTTGTTTTGCAAAAGGTTAGATTTTGGGGTGCAACTTAATTTGGTGGCTGTGATCCATAAAATCTTGCATTCAGTGGCATCATGGAGATTTCGACAATTTATACCAATCAAGTTCACTCATGTCCTGAAGTGACCCATCTGAAGGGGTCTTGTCAGTGCAATTCCTCCCATTGCATGAATTACAGACATAATCAATCCCCACTCTATACTCTTCTGAGTACTATGAGGTATTAGTTGTAGATTAGTTAGTTCTTAGAAACCCGTATTCTATGTGAACAAACAGATGTTACTCAGAAATGTTAGTGCATCAAACTGGAAAGGCATGAGGACCATAATTCTAACCCTCCTGTGGTGGGACACAGGGATTGTCCCTCTTTCCATATGATAAAGACACATCAGAGACTGGGCCATTTGCAGCAGCAGCAAAGTGCTTAGCGTAACCTGTTCCTTTTACTGAGGATGAATTTTAAGTTAAGGGTCCTACTTTAAGTTGTTTGTTTAGACACAGTGGTCTGGTTTTTCTCCTTGCCTTTCACTCTATAGGAAGAAAAAATATATATCTTTTCTTCATTCATTTCAAGGTCTGTGGCTGAAACTCCTAACAAAAGATAGATTAACAAGAGAATATATACATTGATGTAATAAACTTTATGTGACACAGGAGGTCACAGAAGTAAAAACCAAAGGAACAAGGAAACCTGTTTATATTTATGAAAAGAAATATTTATAAAGAAATATTGTTGGAAGATAAGACAGTATAATTTAATGATAATAAAGTGGGGCAAACTTACCAAAGCCTGTTTGCTCAGTTTCTTTTTGTCTTCATGTGACATTCCCTCCCTCCAGGTATAGGATGTGACACCTGTTACATGAAGGGGGTCAGGGAAGAAGGTAGCGGAACGGTCAGAGAGTGACCCTCCTAGGTTTTATGGCCTGCTTTAGGGACAACGAGCACAGACAGGAGAGTGGCCTTCCTGCTTCCGCTGTTTCTTTGATTTCTAAGCTGCCGTATTTTCGGGTGGTATTCCTTTCACCTCTTCATCTCTATCAGGAGTTTTTAGCACTGTGTAATATGGTTCTTACCACACACTACCTTGCAACGCCATTTTTATGTGCATGAAGATCCATCCACACAACTCAGGAGCCTAGTGCAAAACAAAAATCCAGAATTTCTTGCTTAAAAATTACTAAGACTTTCAAGAGGAGAGAGCAGAGTGCTAAACCAAAGGGCCCTGTGTGTGTGCATCACATCTTTCTCATTTCAGTTAGAAATCTCTCAAGACAGATGCCTTTTTTCCTTCTTTCAGGCATTTTGAATACTAGGCATGAATATGCTCAACAATCAAAGGATATAAAAGGACGTATTGAAAATTGGGCCACCTTCTTACCCCAAATCGTCATTTATATTTCCCAGAGTGCATCCTGACAATAGCAAGTTGTGTGGGTTTTCCTTTTACATAATGTCTTCATATTGACTTAGTAGAAAGCCAATAAGTATTGTTGATTGCTTCAGTAGGGTGCATATTCTGGATACAGTGGCAATGGAAGCTAGTGGTAGACTGAGAGAGTGCTTGGCAGTTGTGCTGGAGAAGGGACTTAACTGTGAACCTTCCTTTAATGAGTGAGCACACCATATCAGTAGTTTTCTTATAATACGACTTGTGTTCATTTACAAAACTCAGTGAAAATTAATTTTAGGAGATACTAATTATGTCGTCTCTACATAGAATTCACTGCTGGCTTCATGATGGGATTTGCTTGACAGAAAACAACTGAATTGAAAGCATCTTCAGATCTTTATAAAAATAAAAATGATTAATTTACATTAAACTGATTTAGATTAGATTATCATAAAGCACCCCTTCAAAGTCCTACTGTGTAACAGGAAAGTATGTTACATTCTCATGATGTCCCTACAGAAGTTGGCGTTTGTCATCACAATTTTATTGGTAAGAACATTGAATCTTAGAAAATGGAAAGAACCAGCTGAAGGAGACTTGATAGGAAATGGTTTCCAAGTCTGAAACCGTTATGGTTCTTACACACCCCTCTGGGTTTCCATGTTACAGAAAACTGTTAAAAATAGTTCACATAATACACGTATCAGTTATTAATCTATTATATGTTTCCTAGGAAAATTGAGAAACCCACCTATAAGAAAACT
>NW_003852405.1:27027292-27027900 GCF_000181295.1 Otolemur garnettii
GCAATCATAGCACTCCAGGAGGCCAAGACAAGAGGATCCCTTGAGCTCAGGAGTTCAAGACCAGCCTGAGCAAGAGTGAGATGCTGTATCTACTAAAAATAGAAATAATTAACTGGGCCTTGTGTGGAAGGCCAGGAGGACTGCTTGAACTCAGGAGTTTGAGGTTGCTGTGAGCTAAGATGATGCCATGGCACTCTAGCCTGGCAATAGGGTAAGAGTCTGTCTCAAAAAAAAAAAAAAAAAAGCATTAATACCAATAAAGTTTGTGAAAGGAGAAAATTAACACAATATATAGAGACCTTAAAAATAAAAACAGGAGATAAAAAGAAATGACCTGAAGCCCCAACTGGCTCTAAGAATTATTATTTATTTATTTATATGTTGGATTTATAGTGTGACATCCCTCTGAATAGCTGATTTAAAATTTTACATGCAGTAGGCTATGAAAAAGAAATTTATTTATTTACTTATGAGACAGAGTCTAATTTTATCACCCTTGGTAGAGTGCTATAGTGTCACAGCTCACAGCAACCTCCAACTCCTGGGCTTAGGCGATTCTCTTGCCTCAGCCTCCTGAGTAGCTGGGACTACAGGTGCCCACCACAATG
>NW_003852405.1:27028383-27040035 GCF_000181295.1 Otolemur garnettii
TTTTTTTTTTTTTCAATGCCTACTGCATGTAAGACAGCGAAGGTTAACACATATATTTTTAAGGCAAGTTCCCAGACATGTAAACAAAGTGAAGCAGAGAGGAAGGGAGATGATTACGGAGAGCGCGCTTCAGAAGGAGATGGTATTTGAAGGAGCAGAGACCGACCGTGTAATGGGCTGAGCGTGGATGCAGGCGGTCTCCTGCCCACGCTGGAATCCCGGTGTGAGTTTTTCTGGGAAAAAAAGATAATCTTATAGAAAAGCCATAAAACACATTCTGACAAGCTATCTTTGAAATTCGTGATTCTGGCACGTAGGAATTTAGACATAAAGGAAACAGGCAAGAAGGATGGGAAGGCTCTGCTCTGAATGGGATCGCCGCTGACATGACTCTGGATAAATTAGTCTTGTTTAGGATTAAATGTATTTTCTCTTTGAGGATCACTCCAAGATGGACTACAAGCCATTTGATTTCCCGCTAATCCAGCATTGCTTATTCTTACAGGACACAGTGCTTCAAACTCTCAACCGTTTTCCTCCGACACTGACATTCTTAGTAACTAATTTACTTGGGAAATCTCTACCGTCACCTGTTCCCCGTTCCCTTCATTTCCAGGGAACTAATTTATTCCAGGCAGCATTGGTTCAGTATTAAGGTAAATAAAACATGCTAAATCTTGTTATGTGTATAACCTTTTGTTACTACAAACAGTAGCCTATAAAACTGCTGATAAAAAAAGATATTGCTCTCAATCTTTGTAAACAGTGTTCTTGGAATTCTCTTACTATCTAGCTAGGAAAGACAATGTACACAAATTCATGTCCCTAAAAAAGTAATTTCTGTCTCTTTCTGCCTCAAAAATCTTCAGTGTCATACTAAAGTTCAGAAAATAAAATTTGAACTCCTAACATTGGCAATCAGCACCTCTTATATTATAATTTGTTCTAAACCTAATTCATGTTATACTTTTTGTCTGTTTGTTTGTTTGCATTCTCTACTCGAGGCAAACCAAGCTTCCTGGTGGACACCTACCTATGTTCTGGAATATGCTCCTTTCTTATTTTCAGACATTTAAATTCAAAACGTGTTTTTATGCCCAGATAAAATGTCAACTCATCCCAAATCTTCCTATTTATGTCTCCCTTAAATAATCTTTCCTTTTCTGAACATGCGTTGTCCTTATCTGAACTTCCGTAGGGCGTTTGTCCCTCTTCACCTGTATACTAGTCCTTTATATAAAGTGACGAGGATTTTATTTATATACCTTATTTTCTCTCTCTTTTTCAACATAATAAGCTCAGCGGGGTTTACATCTAAACTTGTCATTGTATCTTGACATGGCAGCAAGCCTCTGGCTTTGCACTTAAGAGGGTAAACAGTAGATATATTTTAAGGGAATAAAGGGATATATTTTAAGGGAAGGAATGAATATTAAAGTTATTAATGATGAATCAGGCAAGTAGCAAGTTCAATGATTTTCCCAATGTCACAGAGAAAATCTGAAGCCAAAGTAAAAGTAAGATTCCTTTCAGTAAATACCATGACATCACTGGGAGTAAATATTAATTCACTAAATGTTTTGACTAATTCATCTGTAATACTTAGTGTACTGACATTTACTGGCATAGACCCATCATTATTTTAGGGGGATAAGATAATCCTTCTCTCAAACCCTCACATCCCCTTGATTTTCACAGGTCCTATCATTATTTCTGTATGGATTGCATTCCATGTGGAATTATTAGAACACATAGATGAAAGTCCTGAAAGTCTTAGAAACCAACAGCTCATATTTGAATGCTGCAAAAAGTCTTGCTTACCAATTTTGAGGGTTGATTTTTTTTTTTCATTTTGGTGTAAGTTAGCCTCTTCTGAAAAGTGTCACAGTCTCATGAGAAATCGAAACTATTGGTATTTCACTCCATCAGAACCACACGATCCTTGACATTTGATAAAAATTCTCATGTTTTTGAAGGTGTCAGGCTTGATTTCAGTTACATTTTGCACCCCAGTTTGTTTTTCTTTTTTTCTGTTTTGTGATAAGGGGAGGGGAGGATGGTGGTTACTCATAATCACAGCAGCATAATGTGTGTTTTACTCTTACTGGGCAACTTATTAGATGAAACGAGCAGGCCTGGAATTATCCTCTCTGGTCTTCTTCTTATTCCAGTCTTGTGCTTTCAGTATCTTAAATTGGAGGTAACAAAGCAATACAAATTGTAAGGGAAAATCCTTCTGGCTTTTTTCTTTTATGGATAAGCTTTTAACTTCACTAGGAAGCAGGCAAAATATTGACATTGTTAATATTTTGTTTACTACTAGTTCTCAGTATCTATGTTCCAGATTTTCTACCACAGATAATTACATCTCTCGAGTTTATCCCCGGATGTTTTCAGTCATGGTTTTATAATCTAGATAAGATAGTGGAAACATGTAGTTATGTGTTCATATTTTATAAATTAAAGGCTGAAGCTCAGAGTGACTTGTTAAAATCACACATGTACAAAGTCCTTTGATTCCTGTATGAGTTTATAGTGTGTATTGGAAGGAGAGTTGATGAGAAGATCTAATATGTAGGTAGGGACAGAGATGTCAGGCCTGACAGCGTGCATAAATTACTGTAGTGAGACAAAAAAGAACTATTTGGATCTGAAGTGAAAAGAAAAATAAGCTAAAAACCTATGGAATATTTTTCATACTTTGGATTTCAAAGGTGAGGGACGTCAAGGACGTGGTGAGAATTTTATCAAATATAGATAAATTTTCATTAAAAGCTGACTATCATTGCCCTCGTTAATCAAATCACATTCAGAAAAGTCACTTGAAGAAAAAAATTGAATAGTAATTGTAGATGGACCCACAAAAATTACCTCATTTTAATTTGGTTCAAAGAATGGGGAATTGGAAGAAGATTTTATCTCAGATAGAAGACAAGTTCGTAAGAGAACAGGAATTTGAGTAATATAGTAAAATGTATTTTGAGTCGATGCTCTCTGGAACTTTGGGATCACTGCAGATCTATTTTTTTCTACTCCTGGATTCCATTCAGTGTGTAATTTATATAGTTTGGACAGATACAATTTCTCACCTCTTCCAACCACTCAGATAATTGCCCAGAATAAATATTTACCCAGGAATTATAAACAAAACAAAACCAACAAACAACAACAAAATTCTCCTAGTGGTCAGTGCTTTTTGGGCTTACCAAAACAATAGTAATATTCTATCTCTCACAATCTCCTAAGAATCCTGCAAGTAAAGATAAACACCAACATGTCTGATTTTCTGTTATCTTTGCCCCAAACTCAACCACTCATATATCTCACGGACCAATAGAGGAGTGGGGGTGATCTGATTGTAATTTTAAGATTGGCATTAATAGCCAATATGAATGGAGCTGATCAGACAGGTAAAACTAATATTCCCTTCTTTATTGAAGTCTTCCGAACTTGCATGCAACTTACAGATTTCATCATCCCAGAAAGTAAAGAATATGAGATGTTGGATTTCAAATAAGAATTTTCAAAAAGAAGTAGAACACATTTTTAGTACATTTAGAACACATTTTAGAACATTTAGTACATTTAGAACACATTTTAGTACATTTTAGAACACATTTTAGTACATCTTACTGGTCATCTCTCTAGATCTATCCAACTTTTTAAAAGTTTTTCCTTCATCCTGTCAATCCCATGCTTCCAACTTTTTGCACCTTTGTACTCAATATGTCCTCATAAAAAATATGTTGTGTATTTCACCAAAACAATGTATAGAGAGTATGACATAAGTCAATGGGATTCCCAAATATAGGTGCAGTTTTACATAGATTTTCTTAGCTCCTTAACCTATTTCCATTTATTTACCAGTTAAGTTAAAACAAATTCACAAATTCTGTAATGGAGCATTGAATTAACACACTTTATGTTAACTAACACGTCCTCTTTAATAGGTAAAATGAAAATATCCCATTGCAGTTGGAATAAAATTCAAATTCTGTGATGTGGCCTTCAGGGCTCTTGTTGTGTGTCTCCTAGAATTCATATGTAGGAAGTTATGTGCCTGGTGTGGTGGTATTGGGAGCTGGGGTCTTCATGAATGATTAGCTCATGCAGAAAAACCAGTGCTACTTTTTCTGGAATAGATTAATTCTTACTAGAGTGAGTAAGTGTTCCTTCTCCTGGGACCAATTTAGTCACCTGGAGGGTGGTTCCCATAAAGGGAGACCATACCTCAGGTTCCGTCTCGTATCCACACAGGTGCCCTTTTGTTGTCCCAACTTGCCATGATGCAGGACAGAAACCCTTGCCATGCCCTGGGATTTCCCAGCTTCCAGTGCCAGAAGCCAAATAAACTTCTTTTGTGTTAGAAATTGAAAAAAATGACACTAAATGCAATTACAAAAGAAAAAGGTTGTCTCAACTTCATTTGGAATCATTTAAAGATTTTTAAACTATACTCACCAACATTTTATTTGTAAGTAAATTTTATTTTTTATGCTATGACACATTTATATGTCTGAATTTTAATTGATGAGCTCTAGTAAATCAAACTATGTATAGAGAAAAAAAATTCAATTCCCTAAACTTTATAAATGACTGTTTTCTTGGACCACAAAATTTACTAGCATTGTTTTGGGTTATATTCCTTTAGTTAAAACAATAAAATAGAGATTATTTCTGATGAAATACTATGTACGTCTAGATTTCAGTTAAGATCCAGTCGGTTATATTTCAGTATACTTGTGTTAAGCTTGATGATATCCTTTTATAAAGCTACTTCAGTAAAACAATAATTATAAAGAAATAAAACCAATCTCAAACATATTCCTTAATATATTCTTTAAAATGGTTTAAAAATAACTTCAAAAAACTTGCTGTTATTTCTATGAACTTTTTAAAAAATAACTTTGCATTAGCAATAATATAATCATGTCGTGCAAAATCTACTTCAGTAAAATAATAATTATAAAGAAATAAAACCAATCTCAAACCAATCTCATATTTCTATGAACTTTTTAAGAAATAACTTTGCATTAGCAATAATATAATGCCTACCTTGTGGTTTGTTTCATCCTTAAGTTCCATAGTAGGGAATGATGACAGAGACAATTAATTGTTATTCCCCACTTTCACATTGATGACACCCAAATGCTGTATTCTGTCTGCTTTCCACATTGTTAGTCAATTTTTGCAGAATATTTGAAAGTTCTGCGTTAATAAATTTGGGAAGAATAAATTACACGTGCCTAACTCAGTCACTCCCTTCCACGAGAATAGGTTACCTTGGACATGGGAAGCCCTTCCAAGAGGGAAATTGCTGCTAATTCTGGGATATGTTGTTGGACGAAAACTTGACTTCTGTATCTAAAGTCATGTCCTCCAACCTAGATTCTATCAGTGCACAAAAGTAGAAAAGAGGAGGAAGAGGAAGAGACAGGAAAGGGAAAAAGAGGAAAGAAGAAAGCAGTTAAATTTGATGTATGTGAATCTTTCTTACAGATCTCTCAGTCTGAGCTCAATATTTTCTTTCACAATAGAAGAAAACATAGTGTGGGTTATCCTTATTGGAATGTGCCGTTTTAAAGGACCTAAAATGGTCTGTGTCCAAAAGGGTTCCACAGAGCCTTAGAAGTGCTTTACGCACTTTTACATATTATAAAATCCCTGAAAGTCTTATGTAGTTATCCAGAATAATAAGATTTAACAAACCTTAATAGAAACTTGAATTTTTTTTTGCTAAGTTTCAAGTGTGGTAAAAGTAGCCAGGCTCATCAGATGCTCTGTTTGGAAAATGTCTATGACTTTGATTAAGTTGAGAGGAGAGAGAGAGAGAGAGAGAGAAAGAGAGAGAGAAACGTTTTTCTCCATCTGACATTTGAAAAGGCAAAGTCTTAGAGAAATTAGGTGGTTTGCCCAAGGTCATAAAGGAGGTATATTTCCAAACTGGTATTTGAAACCACATATGTGTTAATCCAGAGAGGTTTTTCTTTCTGCTGTACTATTCTGCTTCTTTGGAAAAACTATATATTTTTATATAGTTTAGCAGCTCAGAGAAATAATAAAAGAATGGTGGGAAACATCTCATTACTGATCATTCCTTTATTATTCAGTGCCTGTTCTTTTATTATACAGTTAATTTTTAATATATATTCATGTGTAAACAATGCCTTTTAGACGCTAACCTTCATGAGAATGAATTTTACATTTTAAAGCATTTTGAAAAGGCTCTAAAAGAGACCATAAGATAAACAATCATTTTTAGTGTTTACAACAGTGATACATCTTATCTACTGAACAAGTGGAAACTTCCTTTAAAATATAACATAAAGGTTAGCTTCATTTCATAGAAACCACTTTTTCCCCCCCCCTAAAACTAAACAACTATTTTTGGTCAAACCACCCTATCTTTAATCTTAAAGACACATTCTTTTTCTTTATAAACTAGGTAGCATGATATTGTTTCTTTATGACTGAGGGAAAAAGAAAAAAAAAGTAAAAAAAAAATAGTATGACAGATCATGTCTACAGAATAGTACGTGATATATTGTGAGAGGCCATTGTAAAAGAGTTCTTATAGGTCTTGAGTTTTTCTTTTAAGAATCACAGAAAATAACCTAGGAGGTAGTATATAATCAAATATTAAATACCTTAAGTACAGTCCAGATAATCAGGAAAGGGATAGAAATTGTAGAGCAAGACTATTTGGGGGAATTCTTTGTGCATACAAAATATAGTTTTTTTTTTCCCCAATTTCTGTGTTTTAGCAGTACTGTTCTGTGCCATTTCCTCCGCATGCTGTGAGTTTTGGGCTTCTTAGAGCTGCCACTTTTTCTCTTGCAGCTAATTAATGAAATTTGCTGTTTGTCTTGAAAACTAAAAGCCTTCCTAACTACCCTGAAAAGAATCTCAGCCAGATCAAAAGAGAGATTCTCTTTTCCTTTACAGCCGACAAACACATAAAATTCTGCATTCTACAACTGTGTTGCAAACTTATTTTAACAAGTTGGAGAATCTTAAACTATAGATAACTTTTGCTATGTTCTGGGAAGTTAAAAGTTCACCTCCATAACACCTGTAACTCTAATTGGTAGTAACTGATACACGTAATTTGGTGCACTGGTCATATGTAAAATGACATCTTTGTTTTCTAAAACAATAAAATCTTGTCTATTTCTTATCAAACCATGAGAGAATTACTAACATTTCCTTCTTTTTCCACATGCTTGGAGGGGGTAGAGTTCCAGTCATGACTTTGTTGATTTCTAATTAAATGTAGCTTGGAGATGTTACTTGTACTAAATTTTTTAAAATGAAGACATTTTAAATAGATAAGGTAACAGAATTGGAGAAAACAGTGATAAATAAATACAAAGAGCAAATGCTTAATAATTTCGAGGTGATATTGGTTCTAGCACTCGCTCTATCACTTCTCATTCATTCAGCAAACTTTTATTGAGGTCCTATTTGGCACCCCTAATTTCTCTAGGAATTTAGAATGAACAAATAAACTTGAAGGCAGGTAAGTCTGAGCCTAAAAATAGCATCTATCTCAAAGTAATTAATTGTAATTGGCCCTGAACAAGATAATTAACCTCTATAATTCCGTTATCCTTATCTCATCTTTAAAATGGGACAATGATATACCCTGAGTAGATTAAAGGGTCAAATAGGCGAAGGTTACATTAGCACAACAGATAAAATGCACCACAGTTTACAGAATAACTGAGAGACAGTTGGGGAGATAGATCTGTAAATAAACAATCATTATTGCATATTTTAGAAATAACAACATATCCTGAGGTTCAGGGGACGGGTCACCAAAGGGCCATATTAGCCACTGAGATTATATCCTTGTCCTCTGAGGTCTGTATGAGAGGGTAGAGACAGGGCGGATGTTACCTTCGTTGAGAAATTTCACTCTTTCCGCTTCAATATCCTTATTTGTTCAGTTGAGTGAATGGGCACCTGTAATATGTATATTGATATCTCCGTTTTCTAAAACAATAAAATCTACTTTATCAGGTAGGTTTATATGATCCAGAAGCTGTTCTCCATGACGTCTATGACATTTAGTGACAGTTTTGTTTTTTGTTTTTTTACCATGTATGAGTTAGGAAGAAGCCTATTCTATTGTTATGTTGTAGTCGTCTCATGACTAGGTTTATGTAGCAAAGGATAAGAGACTCCTATGGCTTATCCACAGTTACATTCTCAGTCCGAGGATTGGTCAGCAGCAGGATTCTTTTATTGGTCAGTCCCTTGCACAGATATTTATTATTCAGCGGTTACTTTGCTGATCCTTTCCAGTTAAATTGCACTTGCCTCCTGTTCCTAAAATTCTCGGAGAAATTACAAAGTGTTTACATTATTGTTCACTAGTAATTCAATAATTGTTTTCGATATTTATTTTCTCTCTCAACTATAAGGGATTGAACTGTCTTCTAAAATATGTAAAGCACTAATTCAGTGATCAATGAAAACCTAATATATTTCAATGGAAGAAAAAGTGGGTGTGAACATCTGTTTGAAAATTAAATTTTCTTCCTATAGAAAATATATAATAGGTGAATAATTTCACTTCCTTTTGAACTAGATAACCACAGGAAGAAAAAAAGACTTGGTTGAGACCTGCCTTCACTTCTTGCTCTTACCTCTTATCCTAGCAAGCAGAAATACATTCTAGTACAAAGAACTGGAAGTTTCTGTGACTCTTAAGTCTCTACTGTGTCCAATGAACAGAAGAAAACGTCCTTTATAAATACCATTCCTCATTTCAAACAAGCTGTAGCATTTCATCTTCACCATATCACTAAGGCAAAAGCTTATATAGGTTATGGTCATCAATCAAAGTCCCTGTTAAAAAGTTCTTTCTATTTTAACTACTTTAGAAATTCTCATTTAGGAGATTCAGTTCACTGAGCCAGAGCAATCCATACTAATGCAGCTATCATGACCTTTATCTTTATTTTCCTCTTTCAGAAATGCAATATAAACATAAATAAAAGAGAAAGCAATTCCCATGAAGCTAACTGTCTCTCCGGGTTTGTTTTTTGTCATTGTTGATTTTGTTCTGTTGTATTCTGTGATGTGTGCATGTGTGTGTTTGTGTGTATGTCTGTTTGACAGTACAGGTTGAGTATCTTTTATCCAAAATGTCTGGGATCAGATGTGCTTTGGATGTGGGATTTTTTCTGGATTTCAAAGTATTTGCATTATACAGGTTGAGTATGCTGAATCTGGAAATCTAACATTCTTAAATGAACATTTTCTTTGAGCAACATTCCAATGCTCAGAAAAGGAAAGGATTTTTGAGCATTTCAGATTTTGAATGCTCAACCTGTAATTGGACAATTCTTGAGTTACTTTCTCTCTTTGATTATGCAGTAGACACAATGGTTATTTTCTCCAGACTCTCCTTACAGCCCTAAAGGCTTTGTGTTGAGGAATCTGGATGCAGGAGTTGGAGGGCAGGTTGCTGATGGCTGACTCTGCTTAGCTGGGTCTGTCCCAGCTAAGGCTCTCTACAGGAATTCTGCCCCAATTTCCTATCCAAGACTCATCTTTCCTTGAGGGAAGCACCCATCCTAAGAGTAGCTACATAGAGGTCAAAAGATTTGGCCACTTTGCCTCAGTGATGGAGGATTCCAAAGGCCCTGCCAGCCACAGAGGTAAAGACGTACTGTCTCTACACATCAGTTCAACACCTTCTGTCCAATTCTATACGTATTTCATTACTTGCCCAACAAATACTGATCTTGAAAGGATCAGCATCTTAGTAAACTGACCCAAGATAGAATATGAACAGGTTCTTTCAATAGTAGAACAAGAAAGTATGAAATTCTTCTTTTCAAACGACATTATGATTTTTCTTTCTTGGGTGCAGCAGCTTACCTCGGGTGTAGCTTCCCACTTGACAAAGAGAAGAAGCTTCAGGAAGTTTAAGCAAAGGAGGTAAAGTGATATCAGATATAATGTAGGTCTATTAGAAAAGCCTTTGTAGACTCATCAACTGGCAAAGATTGACATGTACTTTCCTTTACCTCTTAGGTCGATGGCCCATGAGGTCATAAATAGTGTCTGTAATTCATTATAATATACATCAAATAGCTTGTGTTCCTCTCCTGCACATTCTGGGTTTATAAAACCTTTCATTTTCTGGCTCCATAATTTTACATGTATTTTAAGTAATCTCTTATATTTCCTCCTTCTCTCCACTTACACTGACTATCACCAGCTCATATTCTAAGTTACAAATGTAAATATGTCCATCCTTACCTTCAATAGCTCTCTGTTACTCATGGGAACAGTCACCTTCCAGTTTGATGAAAATAGTTCAGATTGTATATAAAACCAGCAGCTATGATTTAATACAAAAAAAATAAAAATACATATATATATAAAATAAAAAAAAGAACAGTCACCTTTTTAAATATCATATGGCATATGGGCTCAGTGGAGTCTGCAGCGATGGCTTTCGCCTAAAAAGACTGAAGGGTCAATAGTTATTTTAATATAGGGGATGTTTGCGGGAGATTGGTTCTAAAATTCTTGATTCCTCAAAGAGCTTTGGCTCAATGTAAAGTCCTAAGAAGTAAAGCATGAATAACAATGAAAGAACAGTATGCAGAAGACGATTAGTCAAATCATGCATGCGTTTTCTACCATTTTATCCTCATAAGCAGTTCATGTTCTGGAGAGTCAGAGCTGTTAACAAACCAAAACAATCACCACTAAAGTGCCTTGTTTCATAGATGTAACCTTGGAAACTGATTTTTCTTTTGGTTTCAGAGTGATTAACAGTTAGTGTCAGTTGAAACTGAATGTTCCCAAAATTAATTTAACTATAAGACTTCTTATTAAGTTGTAATAGGTTGAGAATCAAAACGTTTTTAATTGAAACACATATATACTTAGCTGTAACATACGTATTATATATTTATTTATAATACGGGTGGTTATAAAGTTAGTGTGCAATTTTAAATTGCATACTATTTTAAATTTCAGAGGAATATTATGGCCATCCTGTATATGTATTCATATCTTTAACTATGAATACAATAAATATTTTTAGTATGAATTCATATATAACATTTTCTTGCATAACAAAACATTTCAGCATAAGTTCCTAAAACTTAACTCAAACCAATTCAGAAAGTATTAAATATCTGGCATTATGCTATCTAGAAGTTTATATTAGAGACTTGTCATCTGAAAATTTATTGTCTTAAAGCGTAGATAAAATTTAAAAATTTAAAAGCTATATAAGACCTTATCTTTTAGAGGAGTGGTTCTCAACCAGTGGGTTGCAACCCACAGGAACTGTATTAAAGGGCTGTGACATTAGGAAGGTTGGGAACCACTGTTTTAAAGGATTAAATTAAAAATTCTAAAACTTGTGATATAAAATTCTATAAAGCACATTTGCATACAAAAAGTCAGTGTTAAAACTTCAAATTTTTCTTAATACTAGGAATAGTGTGTATTGTGTAATAAAAATTTATTATGGAATTCATTCATGACATTTACAATATGACTTTATTTCTGAAAACTATAACTTGAGAAACAATACTTCAAAATATCTTTCATATTTTCCATGTCTACATAGCTGTAGTATACTTTTCTTTTTTAAAATAACTTTACTGAGGTATATTT
>NW_003852405.1:27040548-27055058 GCF_000181295.1 Otolemur garnettii
GGTATGCACCTGTATTCCCAGCTACTCAGGAGGCTGAGGCAGGAGATCACTTGAGCGCAGGAGCCTGAGGTTGCAATGAGCTATGATGCCAATGCTGCACTCTATCCCAGGCAATAGAGTGAGACACTGTCTTAAAATAAACATAAAAATGAAAATCTACCTCCTTAACACATTTTAAAGTGCACAATGCCATATTGTTAACTATAGACATATACTGTACAGCAGCTCTTCAGAAACTACTCATTTACCATAACTAAATTTTATACCTGTTGACCAACTCCCCATCTCTCCCATTCCCTGCTCCCTGGAAACCACTATTGGATTGTTTGCCTCTATGAGTTTGACTACTATAGTTTATATAAATGGAACCATGCAGCGTTTGACTGCATGATTGATTTATTTCAGTTTGCATAAACTCCTCCAGGTTTTGAGATGGTGCCGTGTTGGTAATGGCAGGATTTCCTTCTTTTTAAGGCTGAATGATATTCCATCATCTGTGTATATCAGATTTTCTTCATTTTTTAATTTTATTTTTATTTATTTATTTTTTTATTGAATGGTAACTATGTACATTAATGTACTTCTGGGGTACAGTGTGGGGTTTTCACATGCAATCTGAAATACTTCTTTACCCATTAATCTATCCATGCACACTTGTTTTGTCTCCATACCTGTGCTGTCGTCAGCAACACTGCGGTGGCTATGGGAGGGCAGATATGTCTTCACAAGAATGATTTCAGTTCCTCTGGGTATGTAACCAGGAGTGAGTTTGCTGGATCATTTTTTAGTTCTATTTTTAATTGTGGAGGAATCAACATACTGTTGTTTATGGTGGCTACATCATTTTACATTCCAAAAAGAAAATGGTGCACAAGGGTCCAATTTCTCCACATCCTCACTCTGCTGGTTAGTATTAGGTGTCAACTGGATTGTATAAAGGAATAGCTGGAGAACTGGTAAAGCATTACTTCTGCTTTTGCTTTCAGAGTGTTTCCAGAGGAGAGTGGCACATGAGTCAGTGCAATGAATTGATTAGACCTTTCCCAGTGGATGCAGGCACCATGCAATTGGGTGGAGGCCAGCAAAAACATAAAAAGGAGAAAAGAATTCCCTCTGTCTCTCTCTCCTGGGACACTATTCTTCTCCTGTCCTTGGACATCAGAACTCCAGGCTCTCTGGTCTTGGAATTTCAGAACTTATGCTAGCAGTCCCATGGACTGAGATTTACACCATTGCCTTTCTGATTCTTGGGCTTTGGTATGATATTGGCATCCTGAGGTTTCCAGCTTGCAGAAGGCTTGTAAAAGGAATTCTCAACATCCATAATTTTGTGAGCTGGTTACTCTTATAAATCTCCTCTCATATATTTATATATAAATGTATCCTATTGGTTCTGTCTCTCTGGGGAGCCCTGACTAATACGCTTCATAACGTTTGTTGTTTTTTGTCTTTTTCATAGTAGCCATCCTAACAGGTAGAGGTTATATCTCATTGTAGTTTTGATTTGCATTTCCACATAATTACCAATGTTAGGCATATTTAACGTATTTATTAACTATTCATTATCTTCATTTGAGAAATGTTTGTATTAGTACTATGCCTGTTTTTAATTGAGTTATTTAGGTGTTTACTAATGAGTTGTAGGAGTTTCTGATGTATTTTGAGAACTAGCATCTTTTTCCCCTTATCAGATATATGGTTTGCAAATATTTTCTCCCATTTCACAGTCTGACTTTTCATTTCACTGATTGTTTTCTTTGATGTGAGGAAGCTTTGTAACTGATGTATTCCCCCTGTTTTTATTTGCTTTTGTTTCCTGTGCTCTTGGTGACATATCAGAGAATTCATTGTTGTATTATGTCAACTGTAGTAGATTTACTTCAAATCTCTACATACTCTAGAAACCCCAAATTTCCACACTCAGCATTCCAAAAGTAATTCTACATTACATCAGAGGTGGTACAAATAGTAAACAGAAAAAAAAATAAACCTCTTTGTGCTACATGGTTACAGAAAAACTACCAAGTTAATGACTGTAAATATTCTCTTAATTAGCTAAGTTGTATTACCTAAAGTTTGTTGATAATTGAGCTATAAATTTTATATATAAATGCCTTTAGCCATTTTTTTCCATAAACAAATTCTAGATAAATGAGAGTCAAGATTAAAATAATTAAATAAAAATTTACTTAACATAATAGTATAAAATTTATCATTACTTTGCTTTTTAATTGGGCTGCATAATAGTCTCTAACTACTATTTATTTATTGTGAAAGGCATTATAACAGTTTATTTTAAATTTTATAAACTTAAAAATAAATTAAAAAGTAAAACGACTCCTTTGAAAGAAACAGGAGTTTTCAAGATTCATTTTGGGCCAAATTAAAGTGTTACGCAAAGCACGCTCAAGAATCATAGGTCTCTAAGGTTTACAGGGGAGGCAGAGCTAGCAACAAGCTCTTTTTGAATCTGATTGGTGAAGTCACTATCTTCAAAACTCTTTCAGGGTTTGGGCTTATTGAATGTGTATCTAACTGCAACTGAAGTATGAATTTGAATTTGAACTTGTCTTTTATGTTTTATTTCACAAATATTAATGTTTCTTGATTACATAAGTAATCAAGCGTCAGGCAATCTTCCAAGATTTTGAGCTACATCAGTAAGCAAATAAAACAAACCCTGATCTCATGGAGGAAACTTACATACAAGCATTCAACTTTTATTGTCCCTGTTTGCTTCCACATTTTTTCATATTCAAAAAATGGGAGAGGGGAGTATGGAACCTCACTTTATAACCACATAAACCACTAAGACGTTCTTTCAACATTTTCCTTTAGAATCATCATAGCCACTGTCCTCTAAACTACAGAGTAGTAAATGGAATTTTCTTCTTCTCAGTTTTATCCGAACTAAAGGCAGAACTCCAGCTTCCTAATGCCAGTGTGAAGAGACTCCTAAATTAACTAAGGGCACGGGATCTTGTCCTCAACTCACAATAATTTTATAATTTCAACAATCATAAAATTCCACCTTCTCTTTTAAGCAAATAAAATGTATATTTAAAAAAACCCTGAAAGTGGTCATCGTCAAATCAAAAAATGATGTTCACATCTTATCAGAGTTCCCATTTCAAGGTGGCATGAGTTTTTCTTAATACCTAATTTTTTGGCAATTACAGAAACTTTATCTGGTGACTTTGTCACTAACCCTTTGGGAACCACAGCCTCTCACGAAAATTTCATATACAGAGATTTATGCGGTGATAGATTTCTTTTTTGTTTTGCTGTATGTAGGAGTCCATGGTCATTAAATGATGCGGGAATTGCTATGCAATCTGACCCCAAGAAATTGTTCTCTTAGCCACAGGATCTTCATCAGTGATGTAGGTAATGACTCCCTCACAATGTTGAGGGAGAGCCTAGGCAGTGGCCATCAGCACCATCTTGACAGGGTGACAGCAGCTAACAACAGGCTGCAGATTGTGGAGGCCACCACTTTGAACCTGCCTTATCCTTCAGGAGTGTGCAGGCATCGACTCTTGGCATCAGCTAATAGTCAGGTCTGCTACATGCAGACAATGGCAATCAACCCAACCATTCCTATTCCCCTAGTACCATGTTAATTCAGCATACTCAGTGTTTATTGTCTATTATATACTGGTCACTATTCTAGACACAACAATATCTGTGCTTACATCAATGTTTTAAATTTATTTAACAACTATAATAATATTTCAATATTATAGCCTTTATTTTTATAGTTATAACTCCTCATTTTATAATAAAAAGTCACATGTCTAAAATATTTAGTCCCCAACTCTATGCAATTTATGATGCTAAAATAATGATAATTATTACTACATTTATATTAGCTTTCTATTCTGAAATTTCCAGGAAGTATTTATGTTCCTCTTTGCACTTGGTACCCAAGAAGCTTGCATTAGTGTTGAATGTCTCAGCATATTGTGAAAGAATTTCATTTTTTTTTTTTTTTTGGCAGTTTTTGGCTGGGCCAGGTTTGAACCCGCCACTTCTGGTATATGGGGTCGGTACCCTACTCCTTGAGCCACAGGCGCCGCCCCTCATTTTTTTTTTTAATTTAACTTTTTCAAAAATTTTTGCAATAATCATGGATACATGTTTTGTTTACATAATTTGCTTTTGTAAGACTGAGTCAAAATTATAAGTATGTCCTTCACTCACATAGGGTGCCCTGTACCCAATAGGTGTGAATTTATCCATCACCTCTCCCCTCTCCCAGCTTTATTTGTATTGATATTTACTTCTGTATGTGTGCTTAAGTGTTGATCGATTAGTTCCAATTTGATATTGAGTACATGTGTGTGTTTCCCCATTCTTGTGATGTTTCACTTAGGAAAATCGTTCTTATTATATAAAATTGCACTGGCTATTTGAGGTCTTTTTGGTTCCATACAAAGTGCAGAAGTATTTTTTCTAGTTATTCAAAATATGGCATTGATATTTTAATGGGAATTGCACTGAATCTGTACATCACTTTGGATAGTATAACCATAGAACAAGGTTGATTTTGCTGATCCATGAGCATGGTATATTTTCCCATCTGTTTGCATCCTCTGCAATTTCTTTCCTTAGTATTTCATAGTTCTCCCTGTAGAGGTGTTTACATTTGTTCATATGATGAACTAACAGTAGAAAGATAGTTTTAGTTAATATATCCCTAAGAAACCAGATTAGAACTGAAGGCTAAAAGGCACCAAGAAAACATTTTCTTTCCAATTAGATAGAAAATATCTCCCCCTAAACAGAGGTAACCCCCTCAGTAGATGGTGATTTCCATGTTGTAAGAGTATTAATTCAAAGCATTTGTGGGTACGTTGTTGAAGCAACACGGCCAGTAACATTTTCTGTAATCATGGAAACATCTATGTCTATGCTTCTAACACTGAGTCACTAGCAACTGTAGGTACTGGGCATTTGAAAGGTGAGTAGTATGACTGAGTAGCTAAAGTTTTAATCTTAATGAATGCAAATTTAATTTGAAATTTGTGGCTAGTGTTAACTGAGTTGGACAGCAGATTTATTGTGTGTATTCAAGCATAAGTCACAAATGACATTTAAGTTTCCACTTCACACTGCGAGTCGATACTTCTGTAACTTTTAGGCAGTGAAGGCTGTCAATCACAGGCCCCCTCATCTCCTTATGCATAGATTATCCTTACACTGAACTTAACGTTTTCTGTAGTGATGTGGTGCCCTACTGTGAGTTGTTATCTTTTCCATGTGATTCATAGGTAAAAATGAGATTTCAATACTACTGTATACAAATTAACTTCTTCTATATACGAATAGTCATACACTAGGTACTTCTTCTGGGGTTAACCTTAAATGACTTCCAAACTACCTAACTCTCCTAGTGACCGTCACAATTATGCCCTGGTAACCTCCTGTCATTCTGATGAACTGAAGTGAGAAGTTTCTGCATTTATAAACCAGACATACCTGGCAGAGATGTCAGGCAACCATTATAATGAAAGCTCAAATTTTCGTGTTCTTACTTTTAAAATTTCTTGTTGGTGGGAATAAGGAATGATAATCTGCCCACATTGCAAAATTGTTTCCAAGGCAAAAGATTTTTAAGCAGTAATTTCTTTTTTCACTTATAGTTTTATTCATGGGCAGCTGCCAGAGGGGTGAAAAATAAGCCCTTTGCCTTTCTCTGCATATACTATATATAATACAGCCTTTTTAATTTGACATAAAATTTCAGCCAAAATGGGCAGCCAAAGTGTAATATTTGTTTTTCTTCAGATAGACCCCATTCTTCGAGTCCATGACATTTTTTATATTGCTTTTCTGCAAGAAATATCATTCTTCACAGTTTGTACGTTGAAAGCATATGTGATTCTCAAGGTCCATATCAATACCACCTTATTCCTTATTCTCTTTATTCCTGTTACCTGGAATGATTTTTTTTCTTTTGTTCCTGGATCCACTTACATTTGTAGAGTGAGCTAATCCACGTTTACCTTCCTCCTCTAGATCATGGGTCTGGGATCATTACTGATGTCCCAGACGTCTTTGTAAGCTCCATGAGCTTTAGAACCAGGCTATAATAGTATTAGGTGGAAAATCTATATGATGGATTAGCAAGTGATAAATGATGGAAGAATAAATGGAAAGGAGGAAGAAAGGAAAGAAGGAAGGGAGAGAGGAAGGGAGGGAAGAGAAAGGCAGGCGAAGGAGGAGAGGCAGAAAATCTTCAAAGAGTGGCTCACCTTTAAAGGTGTCTGAAAACCAAGTTTAACATTAATTAAAAACACTAACCACCCGTGAGAACCCTGCATTGCAAGTTACATAAAACATTTAAACTGATGTAAAAGCAAGCAGAGGAGACTTTATTGGCTTACCTACCTTGGACAATCTTTGGGAGAGGAGGCTTCACTGTAGTTAGACGCAAAGTTTCAAATGTCAGCTTTAGACTGAAGTCTTTCCTCCTTTGGACTCTGCTCCATCTGCCTCTTCAGGGTCCCATGTCAGCTACTAGAAGCTTCAGGGGCTATATAGTTATGGGTTCACTTGTAGTAGACAAGCTATGTAACTTTTCCTAAGTTCTGACAATTTATGAGATTCGTTGACACCTTTAACACCTTGCCTTGATTTGCCGAAAGTTCACTCTAAAATATTGCTTTCTAAAGAAAATCATGTTATTTCATGGGATCATAATGTATTCAATGGAATAATCTGAAACCATTGAAATCCTCTGAATCACCAAGTCTTGAACATTATATTCATAAATGTTCTTTCTAATTGTTATTTCTCATATTTCTAAGCTCAGATCATCATTTTTCTCTTCCCTACACCCCTAATGAATTAAATAAATTCTTCCATAGATTTTGCTAGGTGCTGGGATGTGACTACAGTAAAGAGTCTCTTCACTCAGAAAGTTCTTTTGTCTGGAGGATTAAACAAATAAGTAAACCACAGTGTTGATTATGGTTTGATAATTTATGCAGTATTAGGAAACATCAGAGATAACCTTAAGTGAGCAAAAGGAGACAAAGAAAATTTATGTAAATACCAGATCATTAAGGCCCTTGATGAAATGGCAGGGATTTTGGACTTTGTGCTAAGTGAAATAGGAAAATATTAATGTTTTCTTCAGAGAAGATTTGTATTTTAGCAATGTCTCTACAGTTCTATGAGAGGATGGATTCTAGGGAAAGGCAAAGCCAAGAACCAAGACATGGGGGTCATAGGTAACAGTTCATATGATATATGTAAGAAATAATCATCATCTACTCAGTGCAGTTACAGAGAACTTGGACTTCAGTGCGCAGATAAGACAGGATTCAGTGATAAGCTGCAGGGCAGAGAAGAGCCAAAAGTCCACTGTGCTTGAGCAGGTACACGAAAATCATGTCATTGACCGAAATAGAAATAGTAAAGGATACAAAGTCCCTGTATCCAGTCTTCTGTTGTCATCTCCTCATGCCCAAAGCCATCAAAGTGACCTTTCTAAAACATTTTTGACCATGACAATCCCTCTATAACACATACATATTTAATGGGTTACTGTACCATTCACATAATAAGCCCGAACACTACATTTAAGTATCTGTGCTATTTGTTTACAACTCACCATTTATTCCTCTCTCATTTTCTTACCCTAACCCTAGTCTTTGAGTTCATGTGTGTGTGTGTGTGTGTGTGTGTGTGTGTGTGAAAAAGAGAGAGAGAGATTTGACCTATAATTAAATCTATCTAGAAATTTGCCCAACTGGCAAACTTTCATCTATCCTTTATGACCTGGTTAAATAGTGCCTTTTTCTATGCAAGTTTCCTAGACCTCTCCGTGTCAAGTTAACCACATCCCATCCTATGGCTGCCATAGCAGCTATAATCTTATAAAATTCATTAATATAATATCGCATGATTAGAATGTACATGCATGTCCTCATGCCATTAGACTATGAATTCCTGCATGGCTAGAATTAGCTTATTCTTGTGCCATACCTTTCACTGATGCTAAATACTGTACTTTACATAGAGTAGGCTCTCAATAAGTGTTTAATGAATAATGTGAACAAGGGACAAGAGTGTTAGCAGAAGCACAGACGTAGAGTGGCAGTGGGGGCCTTCCTTCTTCTCACTCTATACTCAGTATTCTGGGTCTAGTCTGTCCAAAAATCTATGATGAGAGTGACGAAGAATGGCAGAAATTCACATTGATATAAAGAAGAAAAAATACTTATCTTGAGCAGTGCCGTGACACAAAGGAGTAGGGCACCGGCCCCATATGCCAGACATGGCGGGTTCAATTCAGCCTCAGCCAAAAACTGATCCCAAAGCCTTGGCATTCACCAAATAACATTTTAATTAAAGTAGTAAACATTTTCAGTGCATTTGTTTTAAAACCCCCTTATGAAGTTGTCTAGATTCTGTCAATGTGCCAACTTACACATCAGAAATCCTCTATTTAATTTTCCTGGAAGTTTTACACATTATGTAAAATTATGATCTGATATTTCTACTATTTTTGAAAAAATTTGACAGCTCCTTTACTTGAAATACCCTAGTTTAAGTTCTACATTATGCAAATCAACACACGATACAAAGTGTATGTAACATGTTAGTCTTTTTGAGGCTTGTTAGAATTTAAGTTTCATGCTGTGACTTTCAAATGGACTATTTGTTTCCTATGGACTGTCCAGGCAATAAATGATCATCTACAAACCTAACAATCAATTCTTGAAATTTTAAAATAGTTATGATATTGCAATGTATAATCCCTGTTATTAAGCCATGAAAGAGAATATTAATATACATTTCATAATTGTTATACAATTAAAATAAATTAACATACTTCAACAATTAATATTCTATTCATATAAGGTATATTATATTTAATTACCTATAATTAAATATAATAATTTAAAAATCTAAATCTCCTTCAACAAACAGGGAAAATATGTGCAATTAGATTAATGTATAGAAAGAGATATTCACATTCTAGCTCTACTAATTTGTTAAAATATACAGTATAATTACTTTAAAAGAGTGTAGTAACCCTTACATTTTCCTGATTTATGTATGAATATTAATAATAAATTCAAATGCCTAGAATGTTATTTTTGAATAATGATATCTTATTAATATTGCATCTGATATGATAATTTAAGATAAAATAATGGGGCTGAAAAAATATATATGAGTAAAAAAATTCAAAAATGTTTGTAATCATTTCAGTTGTTTCCTATTATTGTTCTCTCCTAAACTATACAGAAGTTGAAAATGCTTTAAAACAATTGGTGCCTCTGCTTTGCCAAATTTACATGTTATGCTCTTCTAAGATTTTACAGTGGCATGTCACTTTCATACTTACCTTAACCACCATTATCAACTACTTTATTTTATATATATATGTATATATATGTATATATATGTATTTGAATATATCTAATTTTTAGCCATTATCTTTATATTCTTTTCCTTCTTGGCTTTCAATATATATTTCTGGAATAAATTAGCTTTTTTTCCTGAAAATACATAATTGATTTGTTCTTTTAATGAAATTGTGGGAGAGAATTTTTTTTCTTATTTAGTTATTTATAAAAAGAGGTATGGGATTAAATGACACCAACCCCTCTCAAACACACAATGGATAGTCTACTAAAAAACAATGATTGTTTTCTAAGTCAATGACATTTTTCCTGCTTATTCTTATTTCTTGAATCTTGATTGCATTTCTGCACCTTTCAAATGTATAACTACTTGTGTTTCATTCTTCTCCACAGAAGAACCAGAAAAATACAGTATCATTGGTATCTCATTCAAGTTGATATGGAGGGATCTAGATTGTTAAATTGCACAGGGAAAGTAGCAGAGATTGACCTTATTTATTAAGTTTACCTCTACTAATGTTAGTTGTTGAATAATTCATAAAATAAAAAATACTTCCCATCAATAAGGTCATAAAATAAAAAATACTTCCCATCAGTAAGGAGACTGTAATTTTTCAGAGACAATTTTCTAAATATTTATTTGAGCCCTCTCTTACGTGGGACTCAGCACTGATCAGTATGCACTTATCAATGGTACCAGCACTGATCAGTATGCAATTATGGTTCCTCCATGCTAAGAAGGCCTTGAGCTGACTTCAAAGTCTGGTAGCGTCAGCTAAAATAGTCTTCTTCATCCTAAGAGAACTAAAGGGTCCTTCTTTTCAGCAGAAGCTATCTAATTATATAAAGAAAAGTGATTAACTGATTATGATGAATAAATTAATCTCCAAGGAGATGCACAGATCCAGACATTTCTAATTAGTATAATTTTCCTGGGACAACTAGAAAAATGCTCTGTTCTTATTAGCAATGATTAACAGAACAATAACTAATTTTTGGCAGCTCCCAGCAAAATTATTGGAATCACCCTTAGGATGTAGATTAAGGAGTTATAAATTCATAGCAAAGTGGCCAGAAAACTAACAAGGAGCAGTAACCTTAAGAGTAAACTCACCTTCTAATTACCAGACTGTTACTGTTGTTGGTTATGCTTATGTCATCATCATCGTCATTATCATAAATGACATTGCTGAGTATTTGGCTTGCAAAATGTGCATTTTTTACAAAGAATTAATTTTAATCCTGACAATATCTTAGTGGGGTCAGTGTTACTATTGTCTCCAATTTAGTGATCATGTACAATGGACACGGTTTCATTTGGTCTTGATGAATCTGTTATTCATCTAGAATTGCTGGGAATTTAACATAGTTTTTTAAATTTTTACTATAACAATTTTAAATTATTTTTAATATTTTTTAAATATACATTTAAGATAACTATCATAGCATGTTAAACTCATACTGACCTAGGCAATGTAAAATATATATATGTAAAAAAAAGATAGTTCTGATAATTCCCAATATGCCATGTATCTTGAAAGGGCATACTTTCACCAGAGGTTTAAAATAGCAGTTGTTTGTTTTTATTTGATCAACAAATCAGAAAGAAAATGAAGAGCAATGTTAAAATTTGTAGTTCATGACATTTAAACAGAAATACGTAGCTATAACACATTCACGATAGAATTGGAAATTCTGTTAAGACTGGGTACATCATAGAAAATAAGATTCCAAATTCTTCATCAATTGTAATTGACTAAATCCTTAGGAAAATAACAAGAATAACGTGAAGAGAAACAAAAATCATTTTGACAAATGATCTCTGTTATCCTCCTATAAAATTACTGCATCTAAAATGACTACAACATAAAAGTACAATTACATTGAGAGCAGAAAATACTCTGAAAGGTTGTTTTTTTGTTTGTTTTGTTTTGTTCTTTGCCCATCAGACAGTCGCCTGTGACCTTCATCATGAATGGAATACATTTTTTTAAAAACAAAAAAGTCTATGATGTTCACGTAAATGTCCAAATCCTGCATGTACACCAGAATCAATTTTCAAGTGTTGTACCTTACAAACCTTCACAAAAATAAACTTACTAGTCAAGAAGGTGTGAATATCTTGACAAACATATGATACTTGTCAGCCTATTTAAAAGTTTGTCTGACTATATCAGGACAGCAAAATATAAAAAAAAATAAAAATAGTATGTGTCTGTATCATAACATAAAAGTCACTTAATGAAGACAAATAGCGAATCTTGCATACATATGAGCTTTTGGTAACACATTATTAAATACTTGGCAGAGGACTGGGGTGGCAGATAGCCCAAAGGAAATGTGTGTGTCTCACATCCTGGAGATCAACGGCAAAGAATCATAAAGCACATCTACAAAGGTAACAGGGAAGGGAAGAGGCCAAATGTCTGACATACCCATATGAAAGCGACCATAATCAAGTTCAAACCCCTCCAGAGTTGTCCTTACCAAACGTAAAGCTGTAGTTCACTGTGCCCCCTCATTTAGATAACCATTAACAATAATGCTTTCTGAGTAGCTTGTGCTTGGAACTGACCCAAGTTTGTATTTCAGCATGCAGAAACATCTTTGAGTTAGAAAGAACTATTAAATCTTCTCTCAGTTTTATAGTTAAGGAAATTGAGTCAAAGAGTGATTAAATAGCTTACCCAAGGTGCCTGAGCAAGAGATACGATTAGCTTCCAGACCTCGGTCACCTGATTCCAGGGCCCAAATATTCCGAGAATTCTGTGGGACTTCACCGTGTGTATATGTCATTAAGTATATTTAGGAGCAGAATAACTTAAAATCTGTAAAATGTAGTACTAATCACGTGCCTTCAGTGCCTTCGAGTGAACACTTTAAAATATAGTTGATTTGTACATTGGTAGTCATGGAAATTTCTTAGGTTTTTTATTTTTAAGTTTCTATCCCTCACTCCCCATTCTCCTAAAAACCTCACTGCATTAACTTCGATTGTGTTCTCAGCAGCTGTCACAATACATCAATAAATAAAATTTAATTTTCCTGTGGGATATTTTATTTCATTTTTTCTAATCAAAAGAAGTTTTCAGGGAACTGTGTAATACAACTATTAACTTGCCTCTTTCTGCTCGAGAGACAACGAATCCATCATTTAAAATGAGAGCAAATTCAGCATTTCAGTGAGTGGAGAATTCTCTTAGGAATAGTCAGGGCTTAAAAGACAAAAGAAGTTTTCAAATTGAGATAGTGAAGATCACGTCACATTCACAAATAACGTGGTGCAGGGAGAGTCAGGTTACTCAGCAAATACAGGTCTGTGTGGTGCCACCGAGTAGTTTCCTTTGTCAATAATCATTTGAGGAAAGCAAAATGCAACAGCTGCACTGTCCTTGTGATGGGAACTCATGGAGGTGAACTTTGGGGTGAGTGTTAAACCCTGCAAACCTCGGGCCTTTGTCATTGAAATGATGTTCCTGCTTCTTGGGATTCATGATTCACACACGACTGAATTAATTAAAAACTGCAGGCAGTCCCCGAGTTAAACATCCGGCTTACTACGTACAACTCACTCTTGACACTCCAAGGCTATTACATAAAGTCCCTGGGTGACATGCATCAGAATGACATGCAACTCACGCTTATGAATGGAGGCTCTGACAGGTATTAGGTATGTGCACCTGTTCCAACTTTGTAGACAAATTCAGCTTAAGAACAAACCTACGGGACTGATCTCATTCATACACTAGGGGCTGCCTCATACATTCTACTTGGTTTTTTAACATAAACATTTCAGTAAGAAAAGTTGATGAATTATGCAACAAAGAGCATAAAACTCTTGCCAACTTAACATGTACTTAGCCAAGTTCTAGAGAGCTGCTATATAACCATTTATAGATAGTTGATAATGCTTTAATTACTTTTAGGGTATATTTCACATTTTTTGCCATAAAGAAATATTATTTAATTAAAAAGAAGCAGGAACTATACTTATCTATTTTTTTTTAATTGCTGAGGGCATGACAGTACTCCACATCTTATCTGCCATATATGTTCTTGGATGAGAATCATCAGCTTAGTCAGAAGGGGCAGAGAAGTGAGAGGTTGAGCACTGAGCTGGTTAATTTTTGATCAGCTTTAATCTTGGTCATGTGAAAAAGCAAAGAGGGAACTTCTTTCCAACACCATAAAGTCACCCCTTAAAATGTGTGCACCCTGCACATGTTACGTCTTCATTTTTTTCACATTTTCTCACATCCTTAAACTTGATCCCATTGTCCAAAATCACATAGAGCTATGAATGAACGTGGATGATAATCAGGGATAGAAGTTTTAAGTATTTAGATTTTCTTCTTAGCTTTTAAGTCTTAATGTGTGAATATTGCCCTACAATTATAAAAAAAGTCTTACAGTTAAAAAAAGAACAATGCATACTATTTGTGATTATACTTTACTAAAATAATATGCTCAGGAAATAAAATTGCATTTTACATATATTTAAATAGAATTGCAAAAATGGAATTATTTGGAATTGATGGAATTATTCTTCACTCAAACCTGAGACCACAGACTCTTGGAGGACTTAACGTGTTCTGACTGCATGATTGTCAAATAAACCCATCCTGATCAGCATTGTAATGGACCCAACAAATGCATGATGATAATTGCTTAAAATGTACCTTTTTTAATATAATAGCACTAATTATCAGCCACCCTTTACAATGAGTAGATAATTGCTATTAATTTCTTTGGCATTCACTGTAGTTACATTAATCACAATGAGCTCATTTGACTTTAATGTGAATAAAATATGTGATGCCATTGGAATTCCGTTGTAATTTGTCGGTGCATAAATGCCCAATGATTGGGAAGCATCGTGTGTGCCTCGCTCATAGAAGGTGAGGCCTAAATGTGAACAGCGGTGCCTCAGTCCTTGGTAACGAGAAGGGTTTATTTCAATAAAAGGAAACTTTAAGGGAAAGCTTACATCAAGCCAAAAGATTAAGTTTTTAAAGAATAGATGACTAAGATTTTGCATATCAATTTTTGTGATGACAATGACAAATGATGGAATTGTCCCAACATTTTGAAGCCATCTTCACCAATAAGACGATTAAAAGTAAGAAA
>NW_003852405.1:27055710-27056216 GCF_000181295.1 Otolemur garnettii
ATTTGCCGTCGAGAATGAGAATTCTCTGCAATTGGTTACATTTATCCCTGAAAGAGGTCAGATGGGGTTACAAAGCAGCCACCACAAATGACATTTCTCACTTCGTCAGTTGCAGAGTTTCCTGGGCTACTTACACCGATGAGCTTTTCTAAGTAGGTTTTGTAGGGTGAGGGGTTGCCTCCTTTTACCCACTGTACCTGGTTTCAGTTTCTTCAAGCTTATCAAAGAAATGTTTCTTCCTCTAAGTGAGCTCTTTGTTAAAAGTACTTCATTATATCAAGCTATGTACTGTCACTTACAACAGGAAAAGTGTATTGTTTGTCCAAGAAAAGCAAAACATCCCCTTGCAAACTGACAGATATTCACGTTTGCTGACTGGCTGAATCTAAAGGGACTTGTTTGGCGTAGACCTTCCTGTCAGAGCCTTCTTTCCATACCCGGTACTATTGCTGACAACACTTCTTGCATATGCACGCCTCTAAATAATTGCTTCTGTCCTCTTGCTG
>NW_003852405.1:27056698-27057377 GCF_000181295.1 Otolemur garnettii
GGAAAAATACACACACAGCTTTTCTGGTTTTGTCATCATACCAGACTACCAATTATTAAGGAATTCAGAAATAATTGTCACCTCAGGGCTCTGGAGAGTGGCATGAATTAGGATTGGGTGGTTATACATGCCGCTGCTATGGGAGAGCAGCCTGCAGTTGGCATTCCTTGTTGCCTGAGAGAAAGCCCAGGGTCAGACAAACTCACATGGTTTCTTCCAGGTTTAAAGTAGCATAAAAAATAATAATTATGATAATAAAAAAAAGATTTCTAAGAACTCTAGTTTTCATGAACCAGTACAGGAACTCCAGTGCATAAACCATATCCATATTCAATTACAAAATTGGGTCACTGTCATAGCTCTATAAGCACATACGTCTTTGTATATAACACATCACCAGGATGGTCACGCCGGCAGTATCTGCTCAGGATAGAGAGTTCTTAATGTCTGACGGTAACGGCACACCACAAGCAGAAATAAGGAGGTCAGTTACAAATGTGAGAAATAGCAACTAACGCATTTGATTAGTTGATGAAACAAATAAAAGATGGTTTGTAAAGAGTTGTGGGGCAGGTATTTGTGGAGACTTGTGGCTTCAAAGCTTTAAAGTGCTCTTTTTAGCTCTATGAAATTATTGAAGCAGCAATCGAGTTGCAATTTGACAGTTGTTTCAAGGTTG
>NW_003852405.1:27058421-27060021 GCF_000181295.1 Otolemur garnettii
TACAGTAACTCTTCTCACGCTGGGTATTTCCATTTTGGTAGGATTATCCAAAGGCTGCAGCTGAATTATTTTCCTGGCAATGGAGAAGCACCTCAATGCTATATGCCTACCATACAGCTACAGAGTATTATTGCAACTTGTTTTTATACCCATATTTCCCACTTCAAACCGCTGCTTTTTAAGAACATCATCTTGCTATATGTATTTCCATATTTCTTGGAAGCAGGACACTCTGATACATAGTACAATGTTTTAACTGATGAATGAATGGGTAAATCACCATGCAATTATTTGGCTTCTCTGTGTATTCTCCTGAATGTGCAGATCAAATTATTTCTTCTCTGGTGCATATTCCAGGAGATTAGTTGTTATGAACAGAATTTTTATATAAAATGAAGAATTTGAAGTTGAAACATATTCTAATAAATGTCTTTGAGGGTTTGCAATTCCATCAAAAGGTATTTAGTAGAGACTTAAAAAGAATGTTTTGTGTTTTTGTTTTTTAGTTAACATTGGAAATTAGTACTAGAAATTAGATACGCTTTCTGAATATAGGTTGTCCAAGGTCCATAACCATGATATAATCTCTTAATTAGCCTTTAGCATCTGACATCATTTACTAGACCTTTAGATTACTTGGGTGTCAATTACAAAATGTAGAAGACCCTTTTCTATATTAAAGAAATAAAATGTTTAACATTTATAGAAATGTGAAGAGTGGACTTTGAATATTAATTCTCCCCACATTTTTTTCTAGAATTTATTTTGGGTTTTGAAAGTGTTAAGTTTATGTGGCAATATGTTTTGGTCATCCGCAAAACTATTATTGTTTCCTGTAGGGGAATCACATGTGTCACTTCCTTGGGGAGCAATATTTCTGAAATGTTGATGCTCTTCAAGTCACAAAGTGTCAAACGCTTTCAAAACCGTAAGAGGCAGATTCATGTTCAACAAAAACTTTCAGGATTTCAATTTTTAAGGAAAGCAGCAAAACTGAGATTTGATCCGTTTCTTTTCTACCTTCCGTCATTCCCTTTCTCAGTACTGATGACATTTTGACATCTTTTCAATGATGGAAAGCGTTTATATGTTATTTCTCAATCATTCCTTTTTTTACTCAAAGAAACATAATGACATAATTCAATACATTTAAAGAAAATAAGACCTGATTTCCACTATATTCCAATTCTTGAAATTATTTTTGGCAAAGTCATTTTATTCAAATAAAAAATTTCAGCCCCATTTTAAAATTCTGATTTAAGTGATCCAGAAAGCTCTTGCACATTTTGTATTTCAAATTATCAAAACCAATTTATTTGTATTCAAGGAATAATGCTGTTTAGGGCAAATTAATTGATGAGATGATGGTCTTCCAGGTTTAGTAAACTCCATTTCTTTGTCCAAATTTTGTTTTAGGTGCAAAATGTATAAAGACTGTTTATACTGAGTAGTTTTTAAGGAGAATATTTCTGAGAATTCAGGTCTGTAGTGAGTTAGTGTTTTGACCCACTCATTGTCATTAATTAATTATAAATTTTTGAAATAGATATGATTTCTTGTATTCCCCATGAAAGTAATGTCTTTTTTTTTTTTTTTTTGG
>NW_003852405.1:27060937-27062091 GCF_000181295.1 Otolemur garnettii
ACTTCTAAATAAAGAACCATTCTGAATAGTTAAATGTCTCATTTTAATATTATTCTTGCCTAGTGTTTAAAAACACAATTTAAAATATTGTAACCACAATGGGCTTATTGAATATATTTTGAGTGACAGATGGTAAAATTTTCATACTCTGAACACACATGCACATTTCAATCTTTGTTATTTTGCCAATATATTAAGAACATATAATTCAAACATTATAATAGCTGTCATCGAAGATATTTGAACTATTTTAATAACTTTATTTTAAATAAAATTTAAATCAATGGTAAAATACATGTACTGCAGTTAACATTTAGTAATTCTTGTTGAACGTATACATAATGATGCTTGGCTAATTAAAGAAATACATTCTGAAATGGCTCATATGGACAATGTAAGTTAAAACATAAAGATAATATAAATTCAATGAAAGGTGAATAAGAAAGGCTATGCTGAAAGAAACGTAATTGCAAATCACTATAAGTAATATTTCTGCCTCATTAGAATTTAAAAGGCATCATTTAAAAAATGATTTATTTTCTTTTTTTTTTTTTTTTGTTGATTATCCGTAGTAGACATAGTCCAAGATAAAGCAGGGAGTGTGACTTGCTTGAGTCTTTATTTCTGTTACTGCGTTTACAATAAATTAAAATGGATACACAGAGAGTATATCAAGTTCATAGATTTGAAAAGTATACACTATGATTGTGCTAGATCTTCATTCCAAAACTGAAAAACCAGAGTGGACTATTAAATTTAAATTAGTCTCATCTAAGTGTTACTCCATTCTTGGGTCCTTGAAGATAGGAGATAAAATTCAAACTCTGTAGGTTTATTTTGGTCTTCATCGTATTTCTTGATTCACTCTAATGACACAGATCAGAAACCATGGACGTCAATGAATGTTACAATCGTTTCCTTAACTTACCTCTCTGCTCCCCATATACATGAGTTCCTACTCTGTGACCTCCATCACTATGATATTGCTCTGCTACCAGGTATAATTTATTACTTCCTCAACACCGAACATGATGCCTCCTTAAAGACTTGATTCCGTTTCTCTTACTCATGCATTATCTCATTCATCCAGCAAAGCTCCTTGAGTGCCTGCTACGTGACAGATAACTGCCCTATCAAAAGGGAACATAGGTTGT
>NW_003852405.1:27062846-27066115 GCF_000181295.1 Otolemur garnettii
TTGAAAATATGAACTGCCTAGCTCTAACTTGAACATTGACAACATTCTATCCTGGGGATAGTATGTATATTTTTAAATGCCAAGAGCAAATTTAACTCTAGTTCTTGCAATGCAGAAAGTCTGAATTATGTTCACATGCTATTTTTCCAGTGTCCTTGGAAAAAATAATCTGGCTTCTCTTCACGCTCCATGATAATTCTTATGTAAATTCCATTATTGCATCATTGTTACTGTAATTTTCCTCCCCCATTCTCTCAACCAGGCATGGGTTTGTGGCATACATTGCATTTTCACAGATATCTTCTGTGATGCATTTAAACGTGGAATGCAGACTGAGCAGATGGCACATTTTACAGTTTCATTTAAGCTGTGAAATAATGGTTTAGAATTTGAATACAAATTTTTGATTCTAAATTCATGTTTAGAATTCTAATATATCAGATTTGATGCATTCTTAAGAAATAGTGGTATAAAAGAGTATATCATTAATAGATTTTGAATATATTTACACTGTTTTAATAATGAAAATATCTCTGATTAGATTTATTTAAAAGAGTTGGCTCTACGTAAACCAAACTAAGTAAAAATTCATTGGTCCATTTTAGAGATTTAATTAATTGGTAAAATTCTCCAAATATTATAGACATCCTATAGCAACACTGTAAGTGTCATCCAGTCTGTCTACTGACTATTTTTTTTTGTTTGTTTTACTTTTATTAAAGTAACTTCTCTGTTCATTTTGTTACCTGCTTCAGTGTGGATATATATTTTTTCTGGATTCTTCGTGTTAACTGGAAGTTGATAAAGGCCTTGAATCATGGTTTATGCTTTTTGAGTGGCATTACTAATTCCTTGTGAGTCTTGTAGGTTATTTGTTTTTAGAAAAACTACTAGTTAAGAGATTTCTATTCTTCTAGCTCAGAATTTCTCCCTCTTCTGGAAAACAATAACCTCTTTATTTATGATGATCTCTGATTGACCATTCTATTGTAGAGGAAGTTTCTGAGCATTCTGCTGTAAGTAAAAGGCTTTGTGTGATTGCTTTCCTAGGGAATATTTTCAAATATTTTCTACCCTTAATAAAAATAAAGAATCACAAGTTATATAATTATATGCTAAATCTTAAAGTCATTTATTCATAAAATTATATCATTTATTCAATGTGTCTCTGTATGTGTATGATGTGCATGGGGTGGCTTGTGCTACTTCAGACTGCCATGTGTCTAGAACATTCTATGTTCCTATAGTTATACTTTATTCTATTCTCACATAAATAACTAGATTTATGAGTTTTCTAGTTTACATTGTGAGATTGTGAGACATGGTCACCACTAAAAGTTTCCAAGTCAGAAAGTCTCAAAACAACAAATACTGGGATAGTTGTGAGAGAATGGAACTTTCATACACTGTTGGTGGGACTGCAAACTAGTACAACCTCTGTGGAAAGTAGTACAGAGATACCTCAAAGAACTGAAAGTAGACCTACTATTTGATTCAGCAATCTCACTATTGGGTATTTATCTAAAGGAAAAAAAGTCATTTTATCATGAAGACACCTGCACCCAAGTGTTTATTGTAGCACAATTCACAGTTGCAAAGATGTGGGATCAACCCATGTGCCCGTCAATAAATGATCAGATTAATAAAATGTGGTACATGTATACCATGGAGTACTACTCTCCATAGAAAAATCATGAACTAAATACCTTTGTAACAACCTGGATGAAAATGGAGACTATTTTTCTAAGTGAAGCATTTCAGGAATGGAAAAACAAGCCCCACATGTACTCGATATTAACTTGTAACTAACTGATCAATATCCACTTTCACCTATTGTAGTAAAAGTCAACAGAAAGCAGGCAAGTGGGAGAAGAGAAGGGGGAGGGGTCAATTCACTTGTGATGGTACAACGTGTGCTGTCTGGGGCATGGGCACACTTATAATTTTAACTCAAACTGCGCTAAAGCAATTCAGGTATCAAAAACATTTGTACTCCCACAATATTCCAAAATTAAAAAAAAATAGAGAAAAAATAATGAAAATAAGAAGGTCTAGATGTTAAATCCCCAAACCAAGACTGATGAAACACAGACAATTAGAATAAACCCTGAGTACCGTTCTCCAAGGTGAGAAATGGCAATTGGATAGGAAAATCTAAGGGAATTATTTCCAGCTATGAAAGTAAGATGAGCTAGCGAGTGGCTTGTTTATGAATGACCTTACCATCATGTCAATGAATATAAAATACCTAAAGCCAATTATGAGAAAAAAGGTTTCTTTTGTACCCCAAAATGATCCAATTTTTGGCCATCAGAGACACATAATGAAAATCAGAGAACTTATTAAAATTAAAGAGAAAGGTTTTCAAAGATTTTCAGACAAAAGAAAATCAAAAGCTTCATACCTATTGTCAGACAAGATTGTATGCTAGGTGAAGACATCAAATAATTCAGAGGAAAGACATTTCATTGATTAAAGCTGAATTCCACTATGACATTAGGAATATCATCCTCAAAATAACTTATCAAGTTTAGTAATGTAGGGCGGCACCTGTGGCTCAAAGGAGTAGGGTGCCAGCCCCAAATGCCAGAGGTGGCAGGTTCAAACCCAGCCCCAGCCAAAAACTGCAAAAAAAAAAATATAATAATAATAATTATAGTAAAAAAATTTAGTAAAGTGTGGACAATTATACAATAAATGATAAATAGAAATAGTAGCAGGAGATTTTAATCTTCGCCTTTCAAATAGTAAAACATCCCAAAAGACTGAGGGCATAGAATGGTCTAAATACTGTCAACAGTGTTTTTCTCAGCCCTTTATTGTCTCTTCCCACCAACTCATTCTGCTTTGTTGCCGTGTGATTCCCGTAGTTCCTGGGGACATTTTCCCTTTCTGGTGATGTCACACTTGCCTGTGAGCCTGACTTTGGTCACTGGGATTTAAGTGAATAAAGTCACATTAGAATGTTAAGAGTTTTGCATGTTTCTGCCAATTCTCTCCCAACTCAGAATGAGAACCATGCACAGAGAAGAACCACAGGCTTCCACCAGGGAAGAGCTGCAGACACCCGACATATAATGTGATACATAGATAAAAATAAGTGTTTGTATTAAAGGCCACTGAGATTTGGAACTGTTATTACTATATGGTAATGTAGAGAGATTAGAAAGTTTGATGTTGATGTAATTAAATATCTAGAGCTCTAAACACCTAAAATAGGAAATAAAACTTCTATTGAGGTATGTATCAAACATTTACAAGAGTACCTC
>NW_003852405.1:27066135-27069393 GCF_000181295.1 Otolemur garnettii
ATGTTGATGTAATTAAATATCTAGAGCTCTAAACACCTAAAATAGGAAATAAAACTTCTATTGAGGTATGTATCAAACATTTACAAGAGTACCTCAAACATTTCCAGAAAGTATGACAACACAGATAATATAGTCTTTGGTTATAATATCAGAAAATGAAAACATATAAGAAATTCAGAATAAAATTTCTTATTGAACAGAATTTTAGAAGACTTTAGTTGGACTTTGAAAAATGTTGGGAGTTAGAGACCCCAATGCCCTGAACAGTTAAAAATCCATATTTACCTTTTGATTCTCTAAAAACTACTAATATTCTACTGTTGACTATAAGCCCTACTGATAAACAGTAAACTGATATGCAATTTTATATATATGTATATTATATGCTGTGTTCTTTCAATAAAGTAAGGTAGAGGAAAAAACATGTTATCAAGAAAGTTGTCAGAAAGAGAAAACATATTTACTGTTCATTAAGAGGAAGCGAATCATCTTAAGAGTCTTCATCTTGACTTTCTCCAAGTAGATCAGGCTAAGGAAAGGGCAGGAGGGTGATAGGAGCAGAAGAAAATCCAATGTAAGGGGATCCAAGTAATTGAAACCTGTGTTGTTGAAAAGTCAAGTACATGTCCTAAACATCTTTTTAATAGTAAAGGAATTCACAGTCAAAATTGCAGAATGTCTATAAATTAACGATATTGCCAAAACCACTGTATGTGTTATAAATTATGCTATGTAGCTCTAACATTCCTTAGAGGAAACTCCATAGCTTTCAGTTCATATGTTACCAAAACAAAAAAAAATTAAATTAAAAAGCCCAAACATATGAATAAATAAAAAGGCTGACCGTGTTTATGAATAAAAAGACTCAACATTTTAAAGGTACAAATTCTCTGAAAGCAAATCTCTAATTATAGCATCTTTTAATAGTAATACAAACAGTTCCTTTGTGAAATAAGCTACAAAACTGATCTGGAATTCATTTGGAATAAAAAAAAATGGTAAGGAAGAAAAGCGAGGCGAAGAGATTGATGTGGTCGGCCAAACCCACTGTTCCCATGTTGAGACATACTATACAGCAGCATCAATGGTCCAGTGTGGTTTTGAAGCCTGAATAGACATACAGATAAATGGAACAAAAATGACAAGTCAATTAAGAGGCTGAAATGACTATTAAAATTTAGCGCATGATAAAGGTAGCCTCTGAATCAGTATTGACAAATGATGTTGATAAAATTGAGTCGACTCTCTGGGGAAGGAAAAGCTACGTGAGTGACAGACATACCTTACACAGAAAGAACTGTGGGAGAATAGGTTTAAATATTCAAAAGATCACCTATGCAAGAATTACGAGAACACGCTGGAAATTATCTGTAATAGTGTAGAAATGGGTAATGCCTTAATGTGGATTGATAAACTGCTAAAAAAATAATCCCCTGGGGAAAGATATGAATAAATCAAAATATAAATGGCAGGCTGACAGAAAGTGATTTGTAATTGAAATCACAGGGAAAGGACTACTGTTTTTACTATATAAAGAGGTACTAAAATCAATAACAAAACATAGAAACATTCAGGAGAAAAATGAACAGATGGGATGACAGTCACAACACGTAAAAGGAGCTAAAAATAACACTAACACACGTTGGAGAGCAGCTGCAAACATGATACATGAATGGAACCTAAAACATAATTTAAAAAAAAACTATTTTTTATCACTCAGATTGACAAAAATAAACAATGTTTGATGATAGAGTGGGTGAAAGGGGTAATTAGGAATAAGAACGCACATAAAATGCTGCTCAAAGTGGTAACTGAGGTCGTGTGTACAGACTACTCCAACACTGAGTAAAATATAGAACGTGTGTGTACCTGGTCCTGCCGACTTCATTTGTAGAAATACATTTCATAGATTTATTCATTCACGTAGGACCTTAGCATTGCTTGCAGGAGGATTTTATATAAAATTTATTATCACAAACGGTGGAATGCAATGTACATTCTAAAGGGTTAAGATAACCCTGATAGCTTGTGTGGAAATATCTCCAAAGTTTTCTTTAGTTAAAATGCAATGAGCAAAATGGAATATATAGTATACTGTTATTTAGCAAAAATGATATGAAATTTGTAAAAAAAAAAAAAAAAAGAAAGAAAAGAAAGATATTTGCTCATTCACTTAAAAAATATTTACTGAAGATATTCTGTTTTAGGCTCTTGGGATAAATAGCAAACAAGACAGTCTCTGCTCTCACAGAGGCTTCATTTTAGTTTACACATGTCCTTGACTGTGCTTTGAATGTCAGAAGTACATGCAAAAATAATAGTGATTTATTAATGAGTTGGCTTTTCGTGTTACTTGTTTCCATTTAGTTTGTTTTTTAATGGTAAGTGTTGAGAGAGAATTAGAATATTTTTTTTCATAGAAAGTTAAATCACTCTGGGATTTTAATATAAAAGGCTGGCACATATTGGTGAAGAGAAAGTCGTTTGGTTCTGGGAACCTGGAATGGCATAAGCAATGAGGACGGCCAGAGATGACCGAGGGTTAAAATCCAACTTGCTTAGCTTCAGTGGAAGGGACACAAGAGACCAACGAGAAATAAACGACAGACATGGTTTATAGAGGCAGGATCTTTTGACACTGATAAACTCCCAATTTGACTTTGGAGAGGGAAAAGGTATAATGAAATTGATTTAGAATTATAAAGCTTTTAAAAAACCAAACCACTAGTGCAAGAGCAAATATAAAGTATGCTAATTTAAATATCAGGTATCTTACAGAACCAAAAAGGTGAAGCCCTTGCCTAGGCTCACACCCCACCATGTAAACAAGGGGGGAGGACAGGCTTCCTGCCCCACAGCCTTTGTGGTGCTTGTTTAAAAGGTAACCTGGAGAAGAGAGAGGACAGCCAAAGAGGAAATATGAGGTTTCAAATGAAAGAGCCATGACTTCATTGTCACAGGGGTAACTACTAATTATAGTTAAGACCCCAGAGGATAAATTACATAAGAGAGGGTCTCCACCCAGGTGAATTTGGGTCTCTAAATCCAAGGGGGAATGGCAAGGTTAGTGGGGAGATACCCAGGTATACTTCAGATAAAGCCTTTGAAATTTATCCTGTGACACAAACTGCCTACCCCAAATTTCATTAAGTTGAAAAAAAAGTTGTTGAGGAGTTAATATCTTCAACTGTGATTGTGAGTCGGGTACTAGAAAGAACATCAGATTTAAATGTTGAGTCTATTTTTTTTTTTTTTTTT
>NW_003852405.1:27069661-27071461 GCF_000181295.1 Otolemur garnettii
CTGAGCCAAAATGTTGAGTCTATAACTGATAAACTTAACTACCCTGGAAAATGTTTTAACTTCTTAGAAGTCCACCTTCTTTGTTCATAAAATTGAAATCATGATACTTGTAAACTTCCTTTTCCAGACTCAGCCTATACCTATAGACATGTAAATAGGATAAATAGTCATAACACAAAGGTACATAAGTGTACCTGAGTTACATAAGAACTGATTTTCTCCACAGTTCAGCTCAAGTCAGGTAGGGTCTAAGCATGCAAAGTCTTCTGTGCACATACGGGGAAGAAACATATCAAGCACAGACATTTCTTGCTTTCATCAACTCATATCTTAACAAAAGGATTATTATGAAATTATTAAATCTGCAGTGTGGAATAAGAGCTTTTTATAATTAACTACATTGTTTTCTTAATTAGCCTTACAGAAATACATAATGCAGACCTTGAGTACGTTTCACAATCTTTATCTCACCTGTTCCCATTGTTGAATTTTTAAATTCAAAACTCCATTCATACTGAATCACTTTCAGGTCCCTGATGCTTTGTGCTTCTGTAAGATTTTCAGCATATTTGAACGTGCTCCCCTTCTGCTTAGTTTCTGTCTTGCCACGGTCAATATTCTCCTTTTCTTCCTCTACTTTATCAGCTTATCTTTGCCTTCAGCTAGTCATCAGCTCTCATCTGTGCCTATCATGCAGTCCGGAATATAACATACACCGTCTACACCTACTCCCACTGGTATTAAATAATAGTTGGAATGCCATCTTACATTGGGTTATTACTACATGCTGAGAGATGGCTGAATGTTTTATACAATTTTCTCATTTACTGCTTTAAATAAACCACAAAACATATTAACCATTAATATTTCCACTTTACAGGTGTGAAAAATTAGGCTTGGAAAAGACTAAGTACACTGCCTAAGGTCCAGGAGCTGGAATTATACTAGGGCTAGAATTCAAACACAACTTCCTGACTTTCCAGTAACCTCCCGTGATTCACCCTTACTCGTGCCTAGCTGCTTATACGCATTTCTCAGTTACCTTTCAAGATTCCTGAGGTCAGAGATAGTACCCTTTTCTTTGATCTGTAATACCTAGCAAGGTGCAGTTCTCACTGATGCCCACTGATGTCAAGTTCATTGCCCGTGATGACATTCGGAATGTATCAGAAGCCAGAGAGGGGTAGACTTTATCCAGTAGGAGACCAAGTAACAGGGTGAAAATGGAGCATTCTGTATCCAGTCATCCTTCATGGAAGGAGGCTTGAGTGCCTGGGATCTGAGACTTCTGGGGATGGCCCAGGTGTGATGACATGACCTGCATCATCTTTTACTTTGTGACAGCTAATAAACCAAAGTCTCTGCCAGGAACTGGAAGTACTAGTGTCTGAGGGGCTGAGGACAGGGGCAAGTATGTTGACAACTGGGCCAAGCACCCTCCCAATCATGCCCACCCAGGCTGCTGCTGAGCCCTCTATCAATTCTTTCTTAAGTAAATGAGTGATTAAAACCGTCAACATTGTTTAAGTGTGTCCATATGTAATACACAGGAAAATTTCTGGATACATAGACATGTAAGTGTGTATATATATATAGCCAAGAATTATAGGAAGTTTGATTCTAATTTTGATTTTAAGTTTTCTCTTTTCTCTGTTAGACCTGTGCTGATTTTCCTGCGAGTCAGCATTTCTCCTATACTTTTCTATATGACCAACCCATTTTTATTGCTTGTCTTTCTACACTTTTAGAATTAAGGTTCTTCCTAATATTTTCATGCAGTTTTCTGTCTTTTTACATACT